>NC_142807.1:17770491-17856461 GCF_049724085.1 Artemia sp. Qi Xiang Cuo
GGAAAAAATAAAGTGAATTTGAAGTCTTGAAGACTGCTCTACAAGATCTTTATTTACTCCCTCTTTTCCCTCTGTTAGTGGGGAAACGGGTGAACGACTTACTGCACAGCAATAAAAAAAAGCATATTCGATCTTCTTGGACCCAAGAGCATCAGGAGTGCCATTATCAGCATCAAAAACTACCGGTCATAGATTTTCGAGTTTTCCTCGGGATTTTCCCTTTCCCCCCGTTTTTCACCCTGTTCCGTCAAGTGGATTCTTGGGGACTTTTAGTATGTTGTACAGAATTTCTTTCTCTACAAAAAAGTGTAAACATCATTAATATTGCAATTTTGTCCCAGATCGTCGATTTTTACCGTAGATTTACTGGACTATTCCGGCAAGACCTAAAAAATGTTGTGGGAAAAAATGTTACTCCTAAAAACATAATAAAAAAATGAACCTTAAGAAGAAATTGTTTTATTCTTAGCCCAGTCATAAGGGAAAATCAGTGTACGAATTCTCCTATAATAGCAAAGACAGCCCCTATGGGCAAGACGTAAGGGAAGTGGGCAACAACGTAGTAAGTGTCGTGGAGTACAATATCAATTTTTGAGTTTGAAAGGACAACTCCAGTAAACCCCCTACAGTGAACAAAAAAACAAACCCAGGGGCCCATAGTATAGAAGGGGGTTATAGTGAGCCGTGTCCCGTGGAGAGTCCCGATTCATCTAAGATTTTTAATTCCAGTAGGGATCGCAATGATCATTGCTGCAGCAGTGAAATACGCCGGGGTGTCCACGTCTATACCTACGGTAAATATATGATGGGCCCAGACAACAAAGCCAAGAATTCCAATAGCAAGTATAACATAAACTATACCTAACGTGCCAAATGCCTCCTTCATTCCTCTCTCTTGAATAATAATAATGTTGGAAACTATGCCAAATCCGGGTAAAATCAGAATGTACATCTCGGGATGGCCAAAGAACCAAAATGGATGTTGGTAGAGAGTAGGGTCCGATCCACCTACAGGATCAAAGAATGGAGTGTTTAGATTACGATCCGTTAACAATATAGTAATGGCCCCGCTAGGACTGGAAGAGATATGAGTAAAAGGACGGCTGTAAGTCCTACCGCCCAGACAAAGAGAGGAATGCGATCAATAGACATTAGTTGAGGGCGTATATTGATATTAGTAGTAATATAGTTTACTGCTCCCAAAATTAAGGACACTACGGCTAAGTGAAGAGAGAAAATGGCTAAATCTACTGAAGGTCCATCATGGGCACTGGCGGAGGAGAGAGGGGGGTACACTGTTCATCCGGGTCCGGCTCCTCTTTCCACCCTAGATCTAGCTAAAAGAAGAGTCAGGGAAGGTGGAAGTATTCAAAAGCTCAAGTTGTTTAGCCGGGGCCCCCTAGCATAATAGGTACAAGTCAGTTACCAAATTCTCCAATCAGGATCGGTATAACTAAGAAGGAAATTATAATAAATGCATGAGCTGTTACAATGACATTATGTACTTGCTCATCACCAATTAGGGAGCCGGGTTAACCCAGTTCCACCCGAATAAGTATACTTAAAGAAGTCCCGACTAACTCAAAATTTAATTGCTTATTATGATGGCCCTCTTCGTCCAGAGACTTGTTTTTATTTAGCTTTTAATCTGCTTATAAAAATTTAGGTTTTTGGCCATTTTTGGGCCTAATTTTCAAGCAAACAATATTTTGTAGTCATTTTTTTCTCAAAAAGGATTTTTTTTTGTATCCAGTATGTACATTAGGGTCTCCTTCGCCCAGTAAATTAGGGATGAAAGTTTCAAGCTGTTTAAAAAAAAATAATAATCAAGCCCTTTTTAGCATTTTCAGAACCCATGCCCTAAAACCGATCAATATCCTTATTTTTTGTTATATTTAGTTTATTTTTTCCTGAGGACCATTTGTCATATGTTTCAAACTGATTAGGAGCAATGCGGTTTTTAGCCCATTTCTGTGTAACCTTACGCTCTTTCACGCTGAGCAGAAATGAGTGGTCCTCTTGACCTTGAAATTTAAAGTTGACGAAAAAAAAATGTTTTTTACAATTTTTTTACCATAATTTTGATGATCCCCCCTCCACCTCCCCCACATAAATATCTGTCGTGAAAACAGGATTCACTTGACTACGGGACTTATATTTTAAGTCTCAAGTCATTCAGAAAAAGATGTTTGTTGACTCTAATTGTTTGTCCTATTTTCTGACTATTAGTATAATTGCTGACTAGTGGTATAATTACAGAAAGTATAATTACTTTCTGAAGTCTTGTTAAAGTGTCGTTCTCTTAACTAGCAAAATATTCGAAAATTGTAATTTTTTGTATTATATTAATATTGGCATGAGGCGGGGTTCAGTCAATTTGAAATTGAAAGTTCAAGTTCCCCTTTTAACATTTGTGATCGAAGGGCAATCTGTCCGTTCTTCATCCCTTTTTTACCATCCACTCTCTCCATGGCCTACCAGACATACAAAAAAGATCCCAATAACCATTTCGCTCGGAATTAGGTTTACATTCGAAATCTTTTCGACCTGATTAGTTTGAAACTTAAAGCCGTAGGTCTATTGACCAAGAAGAACAAACGTTAAAAAAATCGTTTAGGGCAAAGTCCCCCTGAAAATTGGATTCAAATGTGCGAAAGGCTGTTGTTTTTTCTGATCGTCTCACGGCTTGTATCTTAAAGTCCTAGGGATCAAGCATACCCTGAGGTACAAAAAAAAAAAAAATTGTTCTCCTGAAAGAGCCATAATTTTCTTTTTTGAATGGCTTGAAACTTCTATCCTCCTGTCCTTAGGCTCAAAGGGGCCCCAGAACAAATAGAAAATAAGAAGTTTTTTTTGCTTGCTGGAAAATAGGGCTTGAAAAAAAGACCAGAAAATTTTTTAAAATTAAAACTGTAAGACCTGGGGTCGTGAGCCCAAAGAAAGGCCAAATCCTGTTTTCCAGTTGACTTGAAACCTTTGTCCTCAAATTCTTTTGCTTTGAAGACTTTTTTTTTTACTTGGGTCCCTGGAGAAAGGGGGGTTAAGTTCTTCATAAAGAGAGGCCTAAAAAGAGCAAATAGCTATTTTATCTGATTGGGCTAAAGCTTATATCACTCAGTCCTTTGATCAAGAAGATCCTAATACAAAAGAAAAATATATGAGGAAAGAAAGAATACGTAGAAAAGGATGATCACTTTCTGGGGAATCTTCATAGAAATATACTGTTTTAATTATTAGGAAGGATGGATCCATTGATAAGAGTTGACGTGTCAAATAGAAGTTTGCCTAGGCTTTTTTAGGGAAGGGGCGTTGAAACAAACACACATGAAACATTTTTCCTACCTTTTGGTATGGCATCATACCAAAAGGACTTGCACATAGTGAAGGAAGAAGACAAAGTCCTCATAAGACTGAAGCCATCTGGGCTATTAAGACTTCGAGAATATATGCATAAGATGTAATTTTGATAGTTTCAATCCCCCTCCCCTGATCTCTAATCTGTAATAAATCGTATTGCCCCTTCTCACTTACTTTACTTCCGGCGGGAATTAGAGGATGTACTGCATGCCTGGCACAAAAGGACCTTGGAATGACTTCTGACGACCATTTTGTTTGATCGGCTCCACCTCCTCTGGCGCTGTTCGGCCAGTCTTCGTTCCATAGATCATGACTGGAATCCCAATAGCACAATATATTCTTCGAGTCTTTGCCACATTTTCTTCTTTTGACCTGGT
This sequence comes from Artemia sp. Qi Xiang Cuo, assembly GCF_049724085.1. Classification (NCBI taxonomy): domain Eukaryota; kingdom Metazoa; phylum Arthropoda; class Branchiopoda; order Anostraca; family Artemiidae; genus Artemia; species Artemia sp. Qi Xiang Cuo. The sequence continues at coordinate 17,774,226 of NC_142807.1, forward strand.
TATTGTTTTCAGGAGGGTGCTAGCCCGCAAACAAGGACGTCTCGATATATCGTACTAGTAGAACGACACAAACAGTGTTTAAGAATTTAGGCGATGTTGTTTGATACCAAGCGAGAGGTCTCCTGGTTGGCTACAATGCATCCTTACATCCTCTAAAAAAACAGCAAGTTTTTTCAACTGAAAGTGCGGAATAACTGTTAAACTCAAAACGCACAAAAATTGTTCCATATATGAGGGGGGCTGCCTTTTCCTCAACCTTCACTCTTGTAACACCAATTAAAACATTAAAAATAATTTTAACCAATTATATTTAAAGTAATAGATTTGCATAATTACATTAGATATTAGATTACATTTATTTATTAATAAATACCTCTAATTAAAATTCAACAGCCCTTCTAGTTGAACAGTCTTTACTTAAAGAATTGTGACAAAAAGTCACTTTAGCGTGAGTGTTGAGGAAGGGGTAGCGCCATCACATACGGAATAATTTCTGTTCTTTTTAATGTGACTCCTTGCTTTCAGTAAAAAAAAAAAACGTATAAGCCATTACTTTAGCTTTATGGGCCTCTGCTGGTGAGTTTGAAATCTCGGAAACACTTCAATAGTGTAGAGCATTTCCCCTACATTGCTTATTCCTTATGACAAGTTTACAAAAGTTAATGCAGGCTCTTATCCATGTATTTGTACTAAAATAAACAAAAATATATTATGTTTGTTTATTTTCTTTTTTTAGGACAAGAAATTGGTCAGACGTTGAAAGTCAAGATGTGCAGTATCACAGCGGTAGTATCAAGGCCGCTCATTAATCCACCTCGTTTAAACTTACATAAATTCGAACATGTACGAGGTATTCTGATATTGTCAAAACACAAATTCTTCGGACAATTGGCACGGTTTTCAAATGAGGACTTGAAAAATTGGCAACGTGAACTTCATGATGTGTATGAAGCACTTACCAATCCTCCACTTCTCTATATTGATATGAAGTCATATTGGTGACTGCGGTGTACTACGTTCTTCATAATCAAAACGACCTTTTCGACCTTCTTCAGGACCTACAAGGAGTATTCTTTAATTAATATTTCAACGGAAAGCCAACAAAAACTAACCCAGATACAAAAGGTACTTAATGCTAGAGGGTGAAATTAGAACAACTACCACTTATTAATGAAATCAAAGTTGAAAGACGCGACAAAATCTGATATGGTTTGACATTATCAGATAAGCAGGAAGATTTTTGGCATACGTGAAATAAAGTATAATAGATTCTATTAAACACTATAATAATACTTAATAAATACAACATCATTCAGGAAATCTCGTCTCAGTCCTTTGCACGGACCATTTTCTAGTTCCATTTACGGAGTACACACATTTTCAAAAACGAACAATTCTTGCATTTTATAACATTTTTCTTCAATCTTACACCCCTCCCTCTAGGGAAAATTTCCGTAAAATTCCCTGCATAGCAACAAAACAAGTGTTTTTAAACATACCTCATAGAAGGTTGATATGAATTCATTACAATTTGTTTTTCTAGAAACTATTTTTCTTAGAACTACGGTTCTGATGTCTAATGTTCATTTCCTCTAAAGACTTTCCTGTGGGAGAGATGAGGACTTAGGGGTATCTTCGAGCACTCCAAAATCCCTACCCCCAGCTACTGCCTTGACCATCCTCGCGTCCTAACAACCCATCTTCAGAAGATTTTACGTTTTCTAACTCAAAGTTCAATTATGTAATGTCAAAATACGATGCAATATGATACACACATTTTCTTTATCAGACAGTATTTATTCATGGCCTAAAAACTTAATAGTCCTTCAAACAAAATCACGTGTAACAAGAGTCCTAAAACAAAAGTCATTGAATGAAAACAATTATTCAAAATACTAATATTCATATTAAACTTTATTAACTTGGATAAAAAGAAAGATAATTTGTGGTTACATAAGAATACTTAAAAAAAAATATTTAAAATACAAATACTACTACTACTACTACTACTAACAACTCATCGCATCACCAAGCTTCCTGAGGCCAACAAAGCTAGGCACGCTCCTCCTCCATCCCAATCTATTCAAAGCCTCCCTTTTTACACCCACCCACAATGTTCCCATTTCCTTAAATCTTTCACCCTGAGCCTTGGCTATTCTACTTTTAACATCTTCACAGCTCCCACCATCTTTACTAATAATACTACCAAGGTAAGTGAAGCTGCCCACCTGATCAATCTTTTGATTACCCAACGTCACCTTTCATCTTCACTTATTCCTAGCCTTAGTGACTTAGTCTTCTTAACATTAATTTTCAAACCTATATTAGCACCCTGAGCTTGAAAAACCTCTAAAACTTCATTCATTTTGCTCATATTTTCATCTAGGATGCTTAAATCATCAGCATAATCTAAATCGAGGAGACCTTTTCCTCTCCATTTGATTCCATGGTCTCCCATTGCCTTTCCTGTGCTCCTTAACACTGAGTCCATCTAAATAATCCAGATAAACGAGGATAGAACAAAACCCTGCTTAACTTCTGATTTAATACAAAACTAACTGCTAACCTCATCTCCTCCTTTAACCGCAGCAGTGTTATTCTCGCACATAGCACCAATCACTTAAATATATTTGTCTGGTATACCATAAAAGGACAAAACCTTTACTAAAGATCTTCCATCAGCAGAGTCAAACGCTTGCTCATAATCGATAAAACTGAGGGCCAAAGGTGTTTGACACCTCAGGCACTTCTCAATTATTAGCCTTAGAGTGAAAATTCGGTTTACACATCCTCTACCTTTTCTAAAACACCACTGGTCTTCTCTTAAAACTCTGTCTACGGCATTACTCAGTCTAAAGAGTGTCATATTACTAAGTAATTTACTACCTACAGAGGCCAGACTAATGCCTCAATAATTACCACACTCACTTTTATCACCTTTCTCATAAAGTTGCTTAATTAATGTTTTCCTAAAATCGTTAGGTACTTCCCCCTTTTCAAAAATCAAGACACCATATTTTCCACCAAATTCAGAGCCACCATATTTATGAAACTCATTTACCACCCTATCAGCACCTGGAGCCTTATTACCTTTTAATCCTTTTAGTACTTTCACTAGTTTTCCTCACAAAACAAATCACAAACTTTTTCATTTTCCTCTATATCTTTTCCTGCAACTTTATCTCGGTTAAGAAAATTCTCAAAATGTTTGGCCCATCTCTCTTTAGTTTTTTCCTTATCGCTAATTGTGGCCCCATTCCTATCTTTAACTGGGCCAAGTCCGGATTGACTACTCCCTCTCAATTTGTTAACATGCCAGTACAATATTTTACTATTATGCCGTCAAGCTGCATCTTCCAGATCCTCGGCAATTTTATCCATGGCCTCCACTTTACACCCCTTAGTTCATATTTTAATGCTTTCTCCCCTTTCTTTACATTCCTTTTGTTTTCATATGTATTATCACTCAGATAATTCTTGTACAAGTCCTTTCTCCATTCTATTAAACATAAAGCGCTTTCACTAATATTCTTAGCTGCAGTTCTAGCTTTCTTCCCTAAGACACCTTCAGAAACTTCACAAATTATTTTTCTAAAACTATTCCAACCTTCTTCCACATTATCAAATCTTAAACTCTCAAGTTTAGCATTCGACTGTTCCTGGAAAATTTCTCTCAAATTCTCATCCTGGAGTCTAACAACATCATAACTTCCCAGGAGGTAGTTACCCTTCCGATATTTCAGCTTTAAATTAACCCTTGACACTACTAGATGGTGATCTTTACTCTTAACATCAACAACAGCCCTCCTATATAACCTAGTATCTTGTATCGATCCTGCCAGTCTTCGGTTTACTATAACATAATCAATAAGGTTTGCTGTCTTACCATCACGTGAATAACATGTTAACTTATGAGCCATTTTATGATCAAACACCGTATTGGTTATAACTAGATTGTTGTACTTACAAAATTACAACAGTCTGTTTTCATTACTGTTTTCTTTTCCTATACCAAATTTACCTAGGCTGGGATAGCATCTATCCTTATTTCTACCAACCTGGGCGTTAAAATTACATAGTAAGAACATCATATTTCTATCTGGGACCCTGTCTATTTCTACCTGGGACCCTGGCCGCAAGGTCCGCAGTCTTGCAGGTAAATAAGTACAAATAAGATTTAAAATAAATAAAATTAATTAATTAGAAGAATAATTTTGATACAAATTTGCATAAATTTAATTTTATTAAAAACTTGGTAAAATTTAAGTTTTATCAAAAACATCATAATAAATTTTATAGCATTAATAAGAATATTCGTGGTTATAATGTCCCATAAGGAGTTCAAACCAATTGGAAGTTGAGGCCTAATAAGCAAATATATTCTGAGACTACATTAGCAATGCATACCGTATGAATAAAATCAAGAAACAAAAACAGATACGAAGAGCCAAAAATGAAGAAATGAATAACCAAAGATCCTGTCAAAGGAATGTTAACGTCGAACTTTGAATAGATAAAATCTTTCAAGACTTAGAGTAAAAAAGATGATTTTCCTTCTGCCTTGGACCCCCACTGATCGGGCGAGGACCCAACTCCACTTTTTTGATGAGGTCAACTCAGTATCCACAATAAATGGTTTATCATAGTCTTAAGTAATTAAAAAAAAACATACATAAAGATCTCCTTTAAATAGAGATACAGGGGATATTTTTTCAAATCTTTTTTTTATCATAGTCTAATAGAGAGGTTCAGTACATATTCAGAGTTCAAAGGTTCAGGAGCAGACAATTTTAAAACAAAAAAAAATATATTATTATTGTAATTGCAAATCCAATTATTAGACAGTGTGCCTCTTTAGCCATGGGCAGAATTCATGCCTAGCCCTATTTTCCCTTGCCCATTTTTAAGTTCTTCTTCATTTTTGGAGTAACTTCATTGATGTTTTGATTTTCAGGTACTTATTCTCTTTCATACTTATTCTCTTGCATACCATAAAGTAGCTCCTTTTTACTATTTACTTCCAAAGGTTAGTTTTTTATAGTACAACACCGCTCTTTGGAGGTCTAAGCCAATATATCTGCTTTGTTCTTGTTTTTATGGCGGAAAACAATCCTCGCTTGTTGTTAACTTCTTTTTCTTGATTTTTTTTTTCCGTTTTTGCGTACGTCTTTTGAAACAATTGTGGCGGGGAAAGGACAAAGCTCCTCCCTGCGGTTAGATTCGTTTAAATTTAGATGTTTAAATTAAAAATCTTTCATTGTCTGGGAGCTCTTGTCTTTTGATTGTTTTTATTCAGTGTTTGTAAAACAAAATTAAACTGTTACAGCGCCCTTTCTTTGATAGATTGAATCATCAACTCAAACTGTCAATAATGAAGGTTTAGGTTTCTTGTACAATCTTTGGAATTTTGCTATAATTCTATGGCCGATATTTAGTTCTGTCAATAGCTATATTATTGAAATTGAATGTACATTGTTTTTTTTTAGATTGAGAATACCTTGAATATTAGTTGAAACAAGAACAGTTTTCCGATTTTTAAAGCAAATTTAGTATAAGTCGAGGGATTATCATAATCATGGCTCGGTGAATCAATAGATCTATTATAAAAACTCATTGCAGTACCAAGCCGCCTATAGCCAACATAACTAAGCACGCTTCTCCCCCATCTCGATCTATTTAAATCTCCCTCTTTACACCCTCCAAAAAGTTCCAATTTCCCTTAAATCTTTCCTTACGAAGAACTCCCACCCCAATAGAGGACAATCTGCCTTTCGTTTAGCCCTAAACGGTTGGCCGAAAAGGACAATCTTTGGAACACCGGCCATCCTTAAATCTGACCCCCTCGCCCTTTCTCGAAAATGCTAAGCCCCCCCCCCCGAACAGAGTTTGATAGGCCTTGACAGTCTCAATAGATCTGTCATATATAAATTAATATGATTACCTAAAATTCCTTTCACACTTGTATTTTTTTTAATGTTTTTGGTCTAAATAAACACACGGTCCCGTTCCGTGTCACCATTTCGTTGGGGTCCCCCTCTTTCTCGAGGTACACCGCGACGAGAATCACCTTGGCGACCATCAATATCAGCATGTTTTTGTCGTTCAGCATGTTGCAAGAATTCGCCAGAGTTTTTCTTGAAAATATAGCTTATTATTGTCTTTTTATTTCAAAACAAGCCCAGACATTTTAAATAGGGAGAAGAAAATGAAATGCAAGCAAAACAGCAAAAAATAGATAAAAACGAAAATTATCATTATTCCATAATTACTCCATTTAAACTAGACTGGTTAAAGGAAGAGGCTTATTCAGAAACGATTAGAACTAAGAGGCATTCAGTTCAAATTATTACGATTATCACATCAATAAACCTTCCAATTTTTTTTCACGTTTTTATCAATTACTTCAAGAAATAAATAGTATTTTTAGAAACCTTGCAAGATAATGACTGAGACCCATTCCTGTATACTTTAAAGACGTCATTTCAGGTTTTCATTGGGGAGAGAGGAAATAGCTCAGATTTTTCCTCTTAGGAAAAAAACAAGACGACGAAAACAATCAGTTGACAAGTAGTACGAATTACAAGTAGCAAGTGACAAGTAACACTAAAATGTTATCATTAATTTAACGCTGAACATGTTAAGTCTTGAAAATCACATCTACCAGAACATATTATTAGATGTCAACACAGCTTGACTCAAAGTCAGGGCTAATCTCCTCTTTGTGACTTTTTGGGATCTGTAACCGACCCGATTGCAGTGAGGGACGAGAGGAGTCACTATATTTCAACATCAAGGGAATCTCATACATAACAAATAAAAGTTGGACTTAAGAAAAGGCATCCAAGTTATATCTTATATGGATTCTTGCCTAATCAGACAAACACGAGGCCTTTTTGATGAGAGCTCTAATAATGGTAAACTAAGCTTGATGAACAGTTTAATTTTAGCCAGACATTGTGAAATGTAAGTTTCTGACCAGATGAAAAAATGTTTTAACAGCTACTGAAGCTTTATACAATACAACACTAAGAAAACAGTATATTCCATATAAAAAGACAGAAGTTCTAACATGACGAAAAAAATTTAAAGAGGCAAACAACGCTACTGATCAGGGGCGTCGCTTGGGGGTGGCAAGGGAGGGCATTGCCCCCCTCCAATAATGTGCCGAAAGAAGATATTATACATCCCATGCCCTTTGACTATCGAGATATGGACCCTTCTTGCCCCCCCCCCATAAAAATGCTGAAGATTCGCTTCTGCTACTGATAAAACTTTCCTATCGATTAAAGTCCCTTGTTTGTCTGTGCTAGGGACAGTTGGTATTACATTTAATACTATTATAATATATTTATTTATTCTACATTGCATATATTTAATATTATTATAATGCTAAGCTTAGGGTACAAAAAAAGGTGAAAACTGGAAAAAAGAAAGAAAAGAGACAGAATAATTTTCATGTGCTAGAAAACCATTAAGACGCTCGTAATAAAAAAGAATGACACATGGGGGGGGGCGGAAATAAAAATTCAATAATTTCTGATACCATACTGGGGAATCATGACAAAACAAAAATAACAAAGAGAGAAAAGAGGGAAATAACAGCCAGTGAAAAATTTATGCATATATTTCGGTTGAGACCTCTGCTCAACCGTCCCCAGTGCAAAATAATAAAAAAAAAATACAGAAAAAAGTCCAAAGGACAGGTACAAAAACAAGCCTCAAAATAAACAGTGAAACTAAAATAAAGACACTCAATTAAAATAAATAATAACTCGTTTCTCTCTTCTTGGGGATTTTTTTTTTTTTTTTTTTTTTTTGAAGCTAAAATTATTTAAAATGAAAAGAAATAAAAAAAAAAGCATATTTAATTTAATAATATTATTATCACATGCATTAAGGACACTATTATTTTGATTAGACTACCCACAGTATGTACCCATAATATCCATATACATTATTGCAAAAGGATGCGTAATTTCATCAATGATAAACTATGAAGTACAAAGTATTTTATTTCAGCATCAAAGTACATAGACACCATCTTTTACTTCCAAAAACAGTATTTCTTCACAACGTATCTAAGGGTTTATTCAACACTAAGCAGTGACACAACAGCAAATAACCCTTGACAAGGGAAACCAAAATGAGAACGATCATTTGCAGATATTTCTCCTAGACTAGCTTCATTAGAAGAGGATCTAGGATCGATCCTCTTGGACAAAATGGTGAAAAATAGGGACTTAGGGACCTATTTTTAGTCAAAAAAAAGGACCACTCCAGAGAATAGTCTGGACAAAAAAAATGGACCCAAAAAACTCAGTTCTCAGAAAGGTTTTGATAAAAAAAGCAGTGACACAACAGAAAATGACACTAGACTAAGCAAACATAACTGAGAAAGATAATTTGCAGATATTTCTCCTAGACTAGCTTCATTAGAAGAGGATCTAGGATCGATCCTCATGGACAAAATGGTGAAAAATAGAGACTTAGGGACCTAATTTTAGTCAAAAAAAGGACCACTCCAGAGAATATTCTGAACAAAAAAATGGACCCCAAAAACTCAGTTCTCAGAGAGGTTGTGAAATAAACAGCAGTGACACAACAGCAAATGACACTTGACTAAGGAAACCAAAATGAGAACGATCATTTGCAGATATTTCTCCTAGACTCGCTTCATTAGAAGAGGATATAGGATCGATCCTCTTGGACAAAATGGTGTAAAGTAAGGACTTAGGGACCTATTTTTAGTCAAAAAAAGGACCACTCCAGAGAATATTCTGGACAAAAAAATGGACCCCAAAAACTCAGTTCTCAGAGATGTTGTGATCTAAACAGGAGTGACACAACATAAAATGACACTTGACAAAGCATACAAAACTCAGAACGATCATTTGCAGATATATCTCCTAGACTATCTTCATTAGAAGAGGATCTAGGATCGATCCTCAAGGACAAAATGGTTAAAAGTAGAGACTTAGAGAACTAATTTTAGTCAAAAAAAAGGACCACTCCAGAGAATATTCTGTACAAAAAAATGGACCCCAAAAACTCAGTTCTCAGATAGGTTGTGACATAAACAGCAGTGACACAACAGCAACTGACACTTGACTAAGGACACAAAAATGGGAACGATCATTTGCAGACATCTCTCCTAGACTAGCTTCATTAGAAGAGGATCTAGGATACAATTACAGCAGCTGTGATCCTTATAATGGTTTAGAGGTAATTACTTGAAAGGTAGTATTTTACATTACTTGGGCTATTTATACTTATAATATATTAATATTCTAATTGACTTAAAAACAAGTCCATTATAAATTGACTAGCATTCCCACTCATAGGAATGCAAAAGATTTGTTTATATAAATTACCATTAAACCACATAAAAGTATTGAACAAAACAAATTCTAGTAAATCATATATCATATCCAAGATATAAAACCTTGAACTAAAAGTACTTTTAATGAGATTCGTCCATCAGGTTTTTTTTTATTAAAAGTGTCAATTTTCAATTATCCGATATTAGACAAAAGAAAAGATTTCTTAATGACCGTTAATTTAGTGTTTCAAATACTAAATTAAGTTACAGATTTGTATATTTCTTTGACCATTTCTTAGATTTAAATATTGATATTTCAGATAATTATAATTAGCCTATTTGTATCTTTTTGGTAGATGGCAGGGTATAAAATTAGGATCAGTCCCCATCATAGGAAGACATGTTAAGAAAAAATTCTTACTTAAAAAATTATAGTATCAAACGATGAATTTACATGAGCCCTAGCCACCACCGATTCAATGGAATCTTGCACTGAGTCTGTGGCAGAGCAAACGTCAGTAAATACACAAGTTGCGATGTTTTCATCCTGCTTTAATATTTGCAGCTCAACTGATTTGTCAACATATAAAGGAGTCAATTTTTCACAGGCGATAATGGGAACATCGGCGTCAAGTTGGAATAGGTGACCAAACGGCTTCTGATTCCAGCATTTCATGGACACAGGACGGAAAACTTCCGACCGGTCGACAGTCAGCAGATTTCCGTAATCAATAAACATCACCTCCAAATCTTGTGCGTTTTCTTTGAGAACCTGCAAATAGGATAAATGAGTTTACAGCTAGAATTTGGATGTCTTGACTTACTTGACTAAAAAAAGTCGCAAAAATTCAAAAATTAGGAAGCAGACTGGAATTTATATTGTTTATTTAAGTGTAATATCTGGCATCATTAACATTCTTGTTAAATTGAATTTGTCTGAAGAACTGGTTTAGCCTGCCTACCAGTCCAGTGGAAAAGGCAGGCAAGCCCAGCAGCCCCAACCCCAGGGGTGCAATTGGGGAACCCCCAGGTACAGTCTTTTTATTTTTCTGCCTGGTGCCTACACCTCTGCTCAGCTGTCATTAGACCCTTTTATAATTGCTTGTGCCAGCCAGAAGATTCCTTGCTTTTTGCTGTTAGCTTGTAGCTTGATTAGCTTAGTTTGGAGTTCACTTTAGCCACTTAGTTCACTTTAGTTGTCATGGATGACAACTCAAAAAAGAGCTATAGACCTCCTAGTCACAGAGAGATTAGATCAGACTGCTCCATCCAGTACAGTGGAGCAGATTGCTATGCTCACCTCACACATTAACACCCTTAAGAACAGGCAGAAGCTAATTGCAGATTCACTTAATGACCTAAACCTTAAATCTACTATGGCAGAAGTTGTCAGTGAGGCACTCTCTAATGAGGTTGGTTCTTTGGTTGAGGCCTCTGTTAAAAAACTTGCCTCTATTCATGTGCAATATGGAAATCATTAAACAAGAGGTATACAATAGTCTTAAAATGGATTTTGATGTGCTTGTGGAAAAATCCCTAAAACAATATGATTTGAGGATGTCAAAGCTTGAATCCTCTCTTCATTTGCTTGACTCAGGTTTGTCAGAGCTGCAAAAATCTCTGAAACCAATTCAAATCAATGTGGATCATCTGTGTGATCAGTTTGACCAAATGAAAATTTCAAATCAGCTGATCCTATTTGGTTCTGAAAGCAAATTTCTTGGATTTTGCAGTACTAGATTTCCTGGTAGTCCTTTGACTAAGAATGACATAGTCTCTGTTAGAAGGATTGGAAAACAAGGCTCAGGTTTGAAATCTCGCCCACTTGTTGTGAAATTTTGTAGTTCAAGAAGGCAGCAGCTTATTCTTAGAGAAAAGAAAAGTTTGCAAGGTAGTGGTGTCTTTATTTCTGAGTCACTTACAAAGCCTAGACTTCAGCTACTTAATTATGCTAAATCAAAGCTTGGGAAGAGCTCTAAATGGTCTAGTGGAGGAGAAAAACTTACCCAGCTTTCTGATGGTAAAGTGATTACTGTTAAAGAGACATCTCAAGTTGATGCTCTCCATCAGTCAACTACAGCCCATCCAAGCCCCTCCCTGGACTGAAATAAAACATTTTCCCCCTTTTAGCTCTGTTTCTTTGTTGTTGTTTTTTAAACTTGTATGATTTAATGGTTTTACTTATGCTTGCATTTATGTTGTTTTACATTATTCTTTTAAGTGAATTGCGTAAACCATTGATAACTCTTTCCTCTGGTTGCTTTTTTATTGTTTTGCCTTTTCTTTATTTTGTTTTTGCCTTTGTCCTTGTAATTGTTTGTTATTATTTTATTTTTTTTTAGCTTTGTAGCTTGTTAGTGTTCTTTGTCTTGCAGTTTTTTTTCTTTTTCTCTCTTTTCGCTGTTGCCTATAAGTTTCATCTTTTTAGTTTCAATTTACCCTCTGCTATTTCACCGGCTTGTTGGATATTTCGTTCATTTGTATAGATATTGTGTGCATTTGTTATGTGTGGTAAATCTCGGTGATTTTTCTTTTCTTTTGAATTTTTCTATTCTTAAATCAGTTATCTTTGAGCAACCAAGTAGTGCTGGCAAACAAGAGGCACACACACTTGACCCTCTTCTTGAATCTATGGTTAATTCTAGTTGCAACTATCACACCACTATTGATTTTTGTGATATAATCATGCCTTCTCTCTCTTTAAATAGTTGGTTTAATGTATTTTCTTTGAATGTACGTGGGATACGAGGTAAGTGGGATAGTCTGAAATCATATTTGTGGTCTGATAATTCTTGCCCTTTTGATGTAATTGGATTAACAGAAACATGGTTATCCGATAGTGAAAATTTAACAGCTTATGATATGCATGGTTATATTGCTATTCATGTCCCTAGAATGGTAACAAAGTGCTCAGGGGGCATTTCTTTATTTATAAAATTTGATATTAAATTTAGTAGACAGTATGACCTTGAATCCTTGTTTACTTCAGTAGTATCTAATAGTAGGACTGTTTATTCTCTTGTCATTGATCTGAAAAGCCAGTTTGCATGTGATACTGTTTGTTTGTTTTATAAGCCCCCTCCTTTTCCAACACATCTGTTCTGTCATTTGCTTGATCAGCTTTCAGGTGTGGGGACTTTCTTTAAAAAACGTATTTGTGTTTTGGGAGATTTTAATTGTAATATGTTAAATGTTGGATCAAGTGATGAATGTGACCATCTCTTTGATGTACTTTCTTCTTCTGGGCTACTTCCTTCAATTTTTTTTCCTTCTCGCGTTGATCCTACAAGAAGTTCTGCCACTTTGATAGATAATATTTTCATTTCTCATTATCCTAAATTGAAGTTTACTTCTGGTCTTGTTTTCACTGATCTGTCTGATCACTCACTTCCCTATTTATCTATCACTTTTTGTGCCTAAGACTGAGATTACTGTGAATGAGCAAGGTGAGTCTTCTTTTAGAACTTTTACAGATAAAGAAATTTCTAATTTATTTCTTAGTCTTCAGAGTAATGAATGGTCTAGTGTTCTTGAAGCTAATGATGTTGAATGTGTAACAAGTTTATTTGTGTGTCGTATGGGAGCTCTGTTGGATAAGCATTTTCCTCTTAGGAAGAGACCAAGGAATTCTACACCCAAATGCCCATAGATGTCCAAAGGTCTGATCAATGCTACACATATGAAGGTATCTCTGTTCAAGGTTGCATGTAAAAGTAAAACACAGGATGATCTTTTGAAGTATAAACATTATAAAAATGTACGTACTTCTTCAGTACGTGCAGCCGAAAAGCTCTATTTTTCGCGTCGAATTGATGAGTGTAAGGGGAACTTGCGAAAGGTTTGGACTGTAGTTAATTAAGCTGTTTCTCGCAATAAACAAACAGTCCCCCCCCCATGTCACTACAGGAATGCTGATGGATCTATTGTGGATAAAAATTCTTCAGCAAACACCTTCAATTCGTATTTCACCACTCTTCCTTCGGTTCCCATTCAACCCAAGAGTAGAATTAGTAGTTTTCCCAAAGGAGAAAAGTCTTTTTTATTTTCCCCATGCAGTGATATTGAGATTTATATCATTGTTTCCCAGCTTCCAAGTAGCCGTTCAGTTGATGGTTTTGGTTTGAGTAATAATGTTCTTAAAAAAAAATGGTCAGTTTGTTTCTAACCCCATTTCACACATAAATAACCTCTCTCTTTCTCCTTGTGTTTTCCCTCATTTATTTAAAGTTGCTAATATTTTACCTTTGCATAAAAAAGGTGATTCATCTCTAATTTCAAATTATAGATCCATTTCTCTTCTTCCTGTCATCTCTAAGGTTGTTGAAAGGGTAGTGTATCGTACACTGTCTTCATTTGTATTTAGTACTAATACGACTGCAGGAAATTCTCTCATAACTAACCATCAGTATGGTTTTCGTCCCACTTTCTCTACCTCATTTGCACTTTCAGATGCAACAGAGTTTGTGCATGTAAATCTGGACAAGGGCTTGTGTGTTTTGGGTCTATTTCTTGACTTTTCAAAAGCCTTTGATATGGTTGACCCCTCTGTTCTTTTGTCTAAGCTATCTTTATTTGGAGTACATGGAGTTCAACTAGAATGGTTAAGGTCTTATCTGTCAGGAAGATCTCAGTATGTTTCGGTTAATGGTAATTCTTCCACTACTTTGCCTATATTGAAGGGTGTCCAACAGGGCTCTGTGCTTGGACCACTTTTGTTTTTAATTTACATTAATGATCTCGTTGATGGTCTTCATCCCCATTTGCATCCTAGTATATTTACTGACGGTAGTAACTTTTTCAGTGGTGCAGCTAATCCACATTCCGCCTATTGCCGCGCTAAAGATCTTTTTCATAAAGTGAAACAATGGTGCTGTTCAAATGCCACGACTATCATCAGATAAAAAGGTGTCAGTGAATAATTTAGGAGCCCTTATCGTATGAAAGACGTAAGGGAGCCAATCATCATGACTTATGGGAATGATGTTATACCGCAAGCTGCTATGGTGAAATTTCTTGGTGTGTATCTTGACTGTTTTCTTTCTTTTAAACCTCATATAAGTCACACCCGTTTCCTCATCCTCCACCAGTCTCCAATATTGCAGCGGGTTAACTTCAATGTTGCACCAGATGTTATGCTTTCTCTTTATTATGCTTTTATTTTTCCTTACCTTTCTTATTGCTGCTCTGTCTGGGGTAATACTAATAAATCTCTTCTCTGCTCACTTCAAAGAGCCCAAAACAGGGCAGTGAAGGCTACTTTCTTCTCCCTCGGCTTTACCCTTCCTCTTTATAATGATACTGGAATAGCTCTGCTGGATCGTATTGTGGGTAAAAGTAATCTTTATTTAGCGCATTCTGCTTTTCTAGGTACACTTCCACCGCCTCTGCAGCAATTTTTTTTCACAAACAGGCTCAGATAGGTACTCTACTTTTTTACGTAGTTCTTCTCGTAGACTTATTTTACCTAAACGTTCATTTACAGCAGCCCAGAGGTCTCCTGTTTATAAATCAATTCAATTATGGAATTCCATCCAAAGGCAGTTTTTCATTGGGTCTTTCCAGTTTAGTAATTTCTCCCTCTCCTTGTTTATTTTCCCTTTTTTATCTTTTCCTAGTGTTTGTCCCTTTTTGTTTTTCCCTTATTTATCGTTATTATTATAAAAAAAATTTTTTACTGTATGCTAGTGTTTATACTCTTTAATCCTTATTTCATATATATTGTTTGATTTAGGGTAATATTCATGGTTCTTTTATTGCTTTATTATTGTGTTGTATGGCCCACAAGCCAGGCTTCTTGGGCCAAATAATTTTTCTTTACGTATGTAATAGTGTTTTAGCATTAATAAAATGATTGATTGACTTGAATTAATCCCATACAGCATCTGTGGATGTATTGGGGCTTCTTGTCTTCTCACCAGGTGATGAGTATGACGATGGTATTCGGCTCTTTCTGACGTCAAACGGTGGAATTTGAGAGGAGATGAGGGAAGGGAGGAATTCCAACCATTAAATTTGTCAAGACATCTCTTGCAATGTCGGCCTCGAGGTCGTGTTCCATGTATCAGTCCCTCAAAGGTGACCTTTGGTATTTTACTTGGTGGCATTGGTTGGCCAAGACCAAGTGAGCGAAGTTGATGACTTTTGATCTGGTCCGTGATAGTGCGTAAGCAGTAGAGGAGTTTGCAGAACTCTTCATTAGATACTGCGCCGATGTGGGTGATCCCCGCTGTGAGATAGGAGGCATTTCGTTTTAATAAAAGCTTGTACAACAGAAAAGTTTTATAAACAGCATCACATATTTGTTTCAGATATAGGACACATAGCAGCGCCACAAATGGGTGGTCAGCGGATTAAGGTATCGGTAATTTTCCTAACAGCGTGACAAAGCATGCCAAAGGTATATAAATTGGTCCTTACGCACGCGTGAAGGAGGAGCCAAGGAGAAATACGCGACGCATGATGGGCCCCATAACTCTTAAATTGAAAAGATAAGAACGCCCATTACTGTATATATATATATATATATATATATATATATATATATATATATATATATATATATATATATATATATAAATATATAAAAAAAAAAAAAAAAAAAAAAAAAAAAATATATATATATATATATATATATATATATATATATATATATATATATATATATATATATATATATATATATATATATATATATATATATATATATATATATACATATATATATATATAAATATATATATATATATACTGGATAATATTTACCGGAGATAAGTTCAATATCCCTATAATATTACCCAAAAATTTTTCCCTGGCGACTGAACAGACAGGCCGCATTAATCGCTAGGACAGCCAAACGCCAGTGAAAACGTAGCATACTGGCAATAGATACTTCACAAAGAAATATAACAAATATCTATTTCATTCACATACCTTCGCTCTATAGTATGCACCTTCTGAAGAACGTAGAACACCGCAGTCACCAATATGACTCTTCATATCAGCATAGAGAAGTGGAGGATTGGTAAGTGCTTCATACACATCATGAAGTTTACGTTGCCAATTTTCCAAGTCCTCATTCGAAAACCGTGCCAATTGTCTGAAGAATTTGTGTTTTGACAATATCAGTATACACCGTACATGTTCGAATTTATGTAAGTTTAAAGGAGGTGGATTAATGAGCGGCCTTCATACTACCGCTGTGATACTGAACATCTTGACTTTCAACGTCTGACCAATTTCTTGTCCTAAAGAAAGAAAATAAACATAATATACTGCAGGAAGACTAAAATCAGAGTTTATATTTCAGAGTTTCTTCATTTTTGGAGTTATTTCATTTATGTTTTGATTTTCAGGTACTTATTCTCTTTCGTATCATAAAGTAGCTCTTTTTTCCTATATACTTCCAAAGATTAGTTTTTTATAGTACAACACCGCTTTTTGGAGGCATATGCCAATATATCTGCTTTGTTCTTGTTTTTATGGCGGAAAAAAATCCTCACTGGTTGTTAGTTAACTTCTTTTTCTTGATTTTTTTTTCGTTTTTACGTACATCTTTGGAAAATAATTGTGGCGAGAAAAGGACAAAGCACCTCCTTGCGGTTAGATTCGTTTATATTTAGATGTTTAACCTGTTACGGCCCACTGTCCTATTTATAGGACATCTGGTTTTAAATTTTTTGTGGCTAAAGTTACACTGAGAACAATTTGCTTTTAGCGATAAAGGCGTCCCTGGTGACCAAGCTATCTAGGTTAATTTTCTAGATTAGTTGATCATTCAATATCAGATCAGTGGTGTTATTTAGGTCACAATTAGCGTAATTGCACAACGGTAGTTTTCAAAATTCGGTAAAAAATATTTAGAGTTCCCCCAGACAGTAGTGACTTTGACAGCAGTTAGACAACTGTATATTTAACCGTATTCCTGAATAAAAACAGACCTGACAAGTAAGTTCAAAGTTTTACGGCTTTTTACATTGATGTCATATTTACAGGACAGTGGGCTGTAAGGGTTGCTTTTCGAACGTGAAACTTCAAGGATTACGTTTTTATAGCTAATTTCACTTGAGATTTTTTTTTAATGAAATTCTTTGGTTAATTCCTTGCTGTGACAACATGGGGAAAGCTTTACGCTTTTTCTAGTTTCAGTCATAATTCTCTCTACAGTTTTCTTCCTAGTATTCAACCTATACGTTTAGTTAACTTGTGATGTCCATCTGTGTTTTTCTTGTTTTCTATGATTATTAATCCGTTTTTTCCCCATTTGATCGGATATAAGTAAAAGTAACAATAATAATGTGGGTTCTTTATCATCCTTCAGCTTTAGCCTATTAGTCGCCATGGAAAAAATATCTGTAGAATTTTCTATACATTTTTCTTTGTCTACCATATTCCTGAAAATAAAGATAAGAAACCCCTGCATTCCACTTAGTAAACATCTAGACCTCCTGGAAGACAAAAAAATCGCATGTGTAGATTTTTAGGCTGTTGTTCTCCCCCCTAGTCCAACTCAAGCATCTGACAAATAAGAAGAAAATGACGACGACACGGTGGCTCTGATTGTAAATAACGTCCCGGGAACTGTTGAAGTAGATTTTAGACCAGGTCCTCTTGAAGAAGAACAATGTGAAAACATCGACAACATCATCCTCACAGAAGAAGAAGATGCATCAACTTCGAGAGGTGGGCCACAGAATATGCAGTTCAAAGCCGTGAACCCAAAATGGAGGAAGCAAAAAGGAGCCTTTCCTTGGCGAAACTTGGGCGAGGGAGCGGCTCAGGCGCTTGAGAAAGCCCGAGAAGCAATAGAAGGAAAAATACCAGTAGAAGTTTTGGCTTCGTTTCTAGACGATAAATTCTTTGACCTCATTTCTCGTGAAACGGTTAGATATGCGACGTCTAAGGGAAACTTTGACTTCACTACATCAGCTAACGAAATATGTGTGTTCGTGGGAATACTGATTTTTTCGGGCTATAATAGATTGTACTCCCAAAGAGCTTATTGGTCAGTCGATGAAAATCTTGGAAGTGATTTGGTCAAGCAAGCAATGTCCAGAAATCGATTTATGAAGATAAAAGAGAACATCCACATTGTGGACAACGATACAGTTCAAAGTTTCAAAGATTAGCGGGATTTCAAGGTGAAGCCCCTCTTTGACATAATCAACGCACACTTTCATCATTTTGGAATTTTCTCGCAGCATATATCCATCAACGAAATGATTGTGGAGTATTACGGGAAACATAGACTGAAACAGTTCATCCGAGGCAAGCCCAGTCAATTTGGATATAAACTATGGGCTATATGAACTTTGGATTGCTATTGCCTTCAGTTTCATCTGTACTCGGGGAAGGAGCCTAGTGCCCCATCTCAGACTGCTCAAAAAGGCCTAGGGTCTCGAGTCGTGAAAAGACTTCTGGAAATTGTTGAAAATGTCAAAAGCCATGAGGTAAATTTTGAAAATTTCTTTACAAGTCATCAGCTTTTGTGTGATCTGAAAGAAGCTGGATTTCGAGCGACTGGGACGGTTAGAGAAAACCGATTGGCAAGGTGCCCTCTCCTTTCCAACAAGGATTTTAAGAAGGAGCAACGTGGAGCCTATGATTATCGGTTTGATGCAGCCAACAATATATTGGTCGTAAAATGGCAGGACAATAACGTTGTCTCTGTTGCATCCAACCATCTCAGCCTAGATCCACTAAGACCGGTTGAACGAAGAGTTAAGGGTTCGATGGGAAAGACGGCAGTACAGCAGACGCATCCACTCAGGCAATACAACCGGTACATGGGTGGAGTTGATTTACATGACTGGCTTGTCAGCAAGTATGCTGTGTCTATTAGTGGATAAAAATGGTTTTGGGCTCTATTCTTGCGCCTTTTAGACTTGGCTGTCTTAAATACTTTTACACTATTCAATTTGGTGGTTGAAAAATAAATGGAAACGAATTGTAGATTTTAGACGGGAGGTCACACGAGCCCTTTTGAAAACAAATTACGGAAGAGGGGAACCAAGGCCTTCAATGTTAGAAGGAAGACCAGTTTCTGTGCCACCAGTCAGCACCCGATAGGATAGAATAGGACACTTCCTAGTGAAGCGCGAAAAGCAGCGACGATGCCAAGGCGAAAACTGCAAGAAAAAACCGCTGAGCTACTGTGAGAAATGTGACGTCACCCGCTGCACTGGCTGTTGTGCGTCTTACCACACTAAGTTTTGATTTGTTTTGGTTTTGTGTTGCATTTAATTCAGTCTTTGGCATTAAAAATATACTTAATGAAATCGTGTAAACTTTGATACCACTAGAGGTCACTGTCCTATAAATAGGACAGCTTGTATCTCAGAAACCGGAAACAGGAAAAATCTATAAATGCATTTTTGGCTTGCTTATGCGGTAAAAAGAAACTGGTGAAAAGGACAACTAGAATCTCCGACATTTTTTTCTTGGGCCTTAACGGGTTAAATGAAATATCTTTCATGGTCTGGGCCACCAGCAGAGGCCCATAAAGCTAAAGTAATGGCTTATACGTTTTTTTTTTTTACTGAAAGCAAGGAGTCACATTAAAAAGAACAGAAATTATTCCGTATGTGATGGCGCTACCCCTTCCTCAACCCTCACGCTAAAGTGACTTTTTGTCACAATTCTTTAAGTAAAGACTGTTCAACTAGAAGGGCCGTTGAATTTTAATTAGAGGTATTTATGAATAACTAAATGTAATCTAATGTCATTATGAAAATCTATTACTTTAAATATAATTGGTTAAAATTATTTTTAAGGTTTTAATTGGTGTTACAAGAGTGAAGGTTGAGGAAAAGGCAGCCCCCCTCATATATGGAACAATTTTTATGTGTTTTGAGTTTAACAGTTATTCCTTACTTTCAGTTGAAAAAACTTGCTGTTTTTTTAGAGGATGTAAGGATGCATTGTAGCCAACCAGGAGACCACTCGCTTGGTATCAAACAACATCGCCTAAATTCTTAAACACTGTTTGTGTCGTTCTACTAGTACGATATATCGAGACGTCCTTGTTTGCGAGCCAGCACCCTCCTGAAAACATTAACCAGGTCAAGAGAAGAAAATGTGGCAAAGACTCGAAGAATATATTGTGCTATTGGGTTTCCAGTCAAGATCTATGGAACGAAGACTGGCCGAACAGCGCCAGAGGAGGTGGAGCCGATCAAACAAAATGGTCGTCAGAAGTCATTCCAAGGTCCTTTTGTGCCAGGCATGCAGTACATCCTCTAATTCCCGCCGGAAGTAAAGTAAGTGAGAAGGGGCAATACGATTTATTACAGATTAGAGATCAGGGGAGGGGATTGAAACTATCAAAATTACATCTTATGCATATATTCTCGAAGTCTTAATAGCCCAGATGGCTTCAGTCTTATGAGGACTTTGTCTTCTTCCTTCACTATGTGCAAGTATGATGCCATACCAAAAGGTAGGAAAAAATTTTCATGTGTGTGTTTCAACGCCCCTTCCCTAAAAAAGCCTAGGCAAACTTCTATTTGACACGTCAACTCTTATCAATGGATCCATCCTTCCTAATAATTAAAACAGTATATTTCTATGAAGATTCCCCAGAAAGTGATCATCCTTTTCTACGTGGTCTTTCTTTCCTCATATATTTTTCTTTTCTTTTGTATTAGGATCTTCTTGATCAAAGGACTGAGTGATATAAGCTTTAGCCCAATCAGATAAAATAGCTTTTTGCTCTTTTTAGGCCTCTCTTTATGAAGAACTTAACCCCCCTTTCTCCAGGGACCCAAGTAAAAAAAAAGTCTTCAAAGCAAAAGAATTTGAGGACAAAGGTTTCAAGTCAACTGGAAAACAGGATTTGGCCTTTATTTGGCATCACGAATCAGGGTATTAAATTTTTAATTTTAAAACATTTTCTGGTCTTTTTTCAAGCACTATTTTCCAGCAAGCAAAAAAACTTCTTA
The DNA here is from genome assembly GCF_049724085.1 of Artemia sp. Qi Xiang Cuo. NCBI lineage: Eukaryota > Metazoa > Arthropoda > Branchiopoda > Anostraca > Artemiidae > Artemia > Artemia sp. Qi Xiang Cuo. The sequence goes on from NC_142807.1 coordinate 17,795,481, forward strand.
TTTTCTATTTGTATTGGGGCCCCTTTAGCCTAAGGAAAGGAGGATAGAAGTTTCAAGCCATTCAAAAAAGAAAATTATGGCTCTTTCAGGAGAACTATTTTTTTCATTTTTATTTTTTGTACATCAGGGTATGCTTGATCCCTAGGACTTTAAGATACAAGCCGTGAGACGATCAGAAAAAACAACAGCCTTTCGCACATTTGAATCCAATTTTCAGGGGGACTTTTCCCTAAACAATTTTTTTAACGTTTGTTCTTCTTGGTCAATAGACCTACGGCTGCAAGTTTCAAACTAATCAGGTCGAAAAGATTTCAAATGTAAACCTAATTCCGAGCGAAATGGTTATTGGGATCTTTTTTGTATGTCTGGTAGGCCATGGGGAGAGTGGATGGTAAAAAAGGGAATGAAGAACGGACAGATTGCCCTTCGATCACAAATGTTAAAAGGGAAACTTGAACTTTCAATTTCGAATTGACTGAACCCCGCCTCATGCTAATATTAATATAATACAAGAATTACAATTTTCGAATATTTTGCTAGTTAAGAGAACGACACTTTAACAAGACTTCAGAAAGTAATTATACTTTCTGTAATTATACCACTATTCAGCAATTATACTAACAGTCAGAAAATAGTACAAACAATTAGAGTCAACAAACATTTTTTCCTCAGGACTTGAGACTTAAAATTTATGTCCCGTAGGCAAGTGAATCTTGTTTTCACGAAAGATATTTATTTGGGGGTGGTGGAGGGGGGATCATCAAAATTATGCTAAAAAAATTGTAAAAAACATTTTTTTTTCGTCAACTTGAAATTTCAAGGACAAGAGGACCACTCATTTCTGCTCAGCGTGAAAGAGCGTTAGGAGACACAGAAATGGACTAAAAACGGCATTGCTCCTAATCAGTTTGAAACTTGTGACAAATGGTCCTCAGTGAAAAAATTAACTAAATATAACAAAAAATAAGGATATTGATCGGTTTTAGGGCATGGGTTCTGAAAATGCCAAAATGGGATTGATTTTTTTTTTTTCAAACAGCTTGAAACTTTCATCCCTAATTTACTGGGCGAAGGAGACCCTAATGTACATACTGGATACAAAAAAAACTTCTTTGAGAAAAAAATGAAAATTAAACGTTGTTTGCTTGAAAATTAGGCCAAACGGCCAACAGCCTATATTATTATAAGCAGATTAAAAGCTAAAAAAATAGGTCCCTGGACGAAGAGGGCCATCATAATAAACAATTAAATTTTTGAGTTAGTCGGGACTTCTTTAAGTATACTTATTCGGGAGGAACTGGGTTAACCCAGCTCCCTAATTGGTGATGAGCAAGTACATAATGTCATTGTAACAGCTCATGCATTTATTATAATTTCCTTCTTAGTTATACCGATCCTGATTGGAGAATTTGGTAACTGACTTGTACCTATTATGCTAGGGGGCCCCGGCTAAACAACTTGAACTTTTGAATACTTCCACCTTCCCTGAATCTTCTTTTAGATAGATCTATAGTGGAAAGAGGCGCAGGAACTGGGTGAACAGTCTACCCCCTCTCTCCTCCGCCATTGTCCATGCTGGACCTTCAGTAGGCTTAGCTATTTTCTCTCTTCACTTAGCCGGAGTTTCCTCAATTCTAGGAGCAGTAAACTTTATTACTACTATTATCAATATACGACCTCAACCAATATCTATTGACTGCATTCCTCTTTTAGTCTGGCCCATAGGAATTACGGCCGTCCTTTTACTCTTATCTCTCCCAGTTCTAGCAGGGGCTATTACTATACTGTTAACTGACCGTAATTTAAACACTTCTTTCTTTGATCCAGCGGGCGGCGGGGACCCCATTCTTTACCAACATCTATTTTGGTTCTTAGGTCATCCCGAGATATATATTCTGATTTTACCCGGATTTGGCATAGTTTCCAACATTATTATTCAAGAGAGAGAAATGAAGGAGGCATTTGACACGTTACGTATAGTTTATGTTATACTTGCTATTGGAATTCTTGGCTTTGTTGTCTGGGCCCATCATGTATTTACCGTAGGTATAGACGTGGATCCCCGGGCGCATTTCATTCCTGCAACTATTATCATTGCGATCCCTACTTGAATTAAAATTTTTAGATGGATCGGGACTGTCCACGGGACACGGCTTGCTATAACCCCCTTCCATATTATGAGCCCTTGGGTTTGTCTTTTTGGGGGTCTTACTGGAGTTGTCCTTTCAAACTCAAAAATTGATATTGTACTCCACGACACTTACTACGTTGTTGCCCACTTCCCTTACGTCTTGCCCATAGGGGCTGTCTTTGCTATTATTGGAGGGTTCGCACACTGATTTCCCCTTATGACTGGGCTAAGAATAAAACAATTTCTTCTTAAGGTTCATTTTTTTTTATTATGTTTTTAGGAGTAACATTTTTTCCCACAATATTTTTTAGGTCTTGCCGGAATAGTCCAGTAAATCTACAGGAAAAATCGACAATCTGGGACAAAATTGCAATATTAATGATTTTTACACCATCTTGTAGAGAAAGAAATTCTGTACAACATACCAAAACTCCCCAAGAATCCCCTTGGCGGAACAGGGTGAAAAACGGGGGGAAAGGGGAAAATCCCAAGGAAAACTCGAAAATCCACGACTGGTAGTTTTTGATGCTGAGAATAGCATTCCTGATGCTCTTGGGTCCAAGAACATCGAATATGCTTTTTTTTTATTGCTGTGTAATAAGTCGTTCACCCTTTTCCCCACTAACAGGGAGAAAAGAGGGGGTAAATAAATATCATGTACAACAGTCTAAAAGACTTGTTTCCTGGGGTTTCTCAGTGCAAGAAGAATGAATATGTTACTTTGATTGCTCTGCCACTAGCCCTTCCCCCCGTTTTCTAGTTACAAGGGAAAAAGAGAGGGAAATCAAGATATCCTCTAAAAGGAAAAGATAGGCAGATGGCTCTACAGAATTTGGAGAGGAGACAAAGGTCTATCAATTCGGTTTTAAAACCCTCTAAAACCGTTTTGACTAGAGTTTAATATCCTATTCCGTGGTGCTTCTTTTTTCCTGTTTGCTGAAGATTCACTACCTACTGGTTGGTTCAATCGGTCAAGCAATAATGCAGGATTGCCGTCCCCGATGTTTGCTCGCTCCTTCACAAGTATATCTTGGAGTCCAGCTACACCGGCAATCTGGTTCATGTTTTCTCATCTATCAGATGAATAAACTAGGTTTTTCTGCTTCTTACTCTGAAGTGCTTCGATTCGAGCGTTCTGCTGCAGTAACTCATGGTACAGAATATCCAGGGATGACTTCTAAAACTTTCATGCAGTTCATTGGTGATAATGTCAACCACGACATTTGCACTATCGAAGGAAAAGGTACTTTCCATGGGATGGTCTTGCTAGCTGCTGCCACACCAAGGCTCCCCAAATTTCAAATCATAATTCAAAGAGCAGTTGTAAACCTTAAAGTACTCCAACAGGTTGGACAAGTCCCTTTCTTCTTCTACAACAGAAGCCAACAGGAGAACAGACTTGTGTGCAAACCCATCCCAACCATCACCTTTGACACCAAGTTCGATGGCATTGACCTACAATGGCATGCAAGTTCTTTGTCGATTGTTTTTCTGCCTATGATCAACTGTAATCCCTCCGATCTTTCTTGTGTATACACGACTTTACGTTTTATTGTCAATAAAGCACGCCAGCACGTAATGGTACCAGTTGTTACTTTCAACCAACCTTTGTACATGAAAGCGGTGAACATCATCAACGCAAAAGCCTTCTGATAGTTTTATCAAGACAGCAGTTCCCATTGTCGGTGGTCTCCATTGTCGTATGAGCTTCCTTGGACCAATTGGGCACTTGATGACGGAAATAGGAATAAAAGAATTGCTCAAATCCCTATATGCCGGTAACACCATTAAGCATATCCTTAGTGGTAAGGCTGTTTCAAGAGCCATGAGAGCACACGAGCTTATAGATTCAGTATTATAGTTTATAGATTCAGTATTATAGCTTATAGATTCAGCAAAAATAAAATCAAATAATCTACCAAGCGTGAAACTACCACAAATCAGCATCGATAAATAAATGAAACGTAAAACGAACTGAAATTACAATAATTAACCGAGTCAAACTCAAAATGAGCAGAAATTAACATAAGTTGGGCGCAAAACCCCTATGCTTTCCCAAGGCCAGAAAAAATTTGCACTTTACTAAAAAAATACAAATGAATGTGCATTGCCAGTTTAATATACATATACTGAAATTTAGCAATGGAAATGTTAATATTATTTGATTTATTAAAGTTATAAAAGTAAAAACATTTATATTTTTTCAGTAAAGTGCAAATTTGATCCTTAACAAAGCCAGTATATTTTTAGTAATGAATAACCAGTGTAGCTTCAACTCCCATAATTCTACAGAATGCTGACATCTAACACTGCTATTCACACACACAGATGCACAGAAATAGTAGCACTATAAATATAGAATGGAAAGGCCAGGACAGTTTCTTATGACAGAGCAACATATATAAAGATTGGTAATACTCTCTTGTCTTCAGCATTTGATGAGGGAAACACTACATCAACAAAATTCTTATATTGTAATATGCAGAAAAATTATACAAACCGGATTACCTGGGTTTCTTCCACTGTAGGCAGCGTTTTTCTACTATATTTTTTTCCTTTTAATAATGCCATTATTCATTATTCAGTTTTTACCTAATCTTGTATTTTAAATATTTGCAATTTTGAATTTTCAAGAAAGATTTGCAAACAACTGTTTCAAGGATTCCAGAATTCTATAAAGACTTCTTTGTTGTATATTCACTCAACCTTTATGAAAACCTTGAATGACAGGAGCGTTTTCTTTAATTAAATTAGTTGTTTGCAAAATTATTTATCAAATTTAGAAAGACATGGATGATGCTTAATTTAGAAAGTTTCAAAAATTTATACCCAAATACACCCTTCCTATTTTATTTGCCCATCCCTTACATTACATGACTATAGGACATTAAAAAACATCTTTCAAAGCAGCATTCTTCTCCTAGAGAGACAGGCCCTACCAATAGGACTGGGATATTCAGTAAGATGTGACTTGTTTATAATCTGCTTCTAGTAAAGTCTATGCACATTTACAGCTCAACTGACTGAATAATACAAGTTAGAATTAAGTTGTTTTAATGAGGAGGATCTAAACTGCACATTTACCATTTCTTACTGTGTATTATTTAGTCAATTGGGTTGTAAAAATGCACAGTTACTGTTTAATAGAAGCAAGGCATAGGCTAAACAAATCACTTCTTACTGTATATCCTGCTTCTATTGGCAGGTCATCTGCACTCTACAGTTAAAGGGGAATTTATCTGCACCTTTGCTCTATCTAGTACTAGATCATCTTGGGTTGCAAGGTTGGTTAACTTTAAATATAGGTCCATAATGAAACAGTTAAGAAATAGCCTAAACATACTAATAGATACAGAATTCAATGCTGTATCTAAATATAACAACAATTTTGGTAAATGTGCAGTTTAGTTCCCCCTAATAAAACAACTTATTTCTAATTGTATATTAATCATTCAATTAGGCTGTAAAGTTACAAAGATACTGTCCATTAAAATCAGATTGTAAAAAACTCATCTTACTGTATATCCCAGTCCTATTAGTAGGGCCTCTGCACCCTATACTGCAGGGGGAACTAATCTGTATATTTACCATAATTTCTTCTGGAAATTCACCCCCTACATTCTACAAATCAAGCTTTTGGGGTAGACAAAGGGATTTGAAGGTGGGCTCTGGCATTGTGGATAGGTTTGTCTAGACCCAAAAACCTAAGTGAGCTGAAAACTAAACCAAGATTAGATTTTTTAAATTCCAGACTAGTCAATGGAAATTCCAAAATATTATAAACTTCTAAAATAAATTTCCAGATGAAACAAATTTATATTCAGATAGAGGATTGAATTCCTAATTGAATGGTATTTTTGGTTCTTAGCTTTTGTCTAGCAGTATTCTGGGCTCTAAACAGTAGCAAACTTAATGGGAGCCATAAAACTTCAAAAGGCATAAATTTAAATAAAATACTTCCAAATAAAATATTGTCTCATTTGAGTTTCTTCTTTTGCAGACATGCTTCTGCAGGAGGGTATTTTCTGCAGGGATAAATGCCAGCCACCCTCTTATGTTGCCTGTTTCAGCACTGCTTAAGTGTCATCAAACCACATCATTCCATGAAAACTATGAAAAGTGTTAGGCCTAGTTCTCATTTTTATGTTTCATGCTTAGGCTATAGTATACAGCAGAAATTGGAAAAAAAATATATATATAAGAAATTCTCTTTTTAATTCAATCTCTAAACAAAAATAATGCCATGCTTGTTGTCATAATTGCACCACTGCCTCCTTATAGGGACAAATATAGCTCTAGGTTGTGTGCAAAAATTTACTGATTTAAAAAAAAAATTAATGGGTTTTATTAATCAAATGTTATGATGTATTCTCTTTTTTTCCCAACAGGGTTATTGGCCTTGGTCTGCATTTTAACTTTACTGAATATTTTTGTTTCCATCCATGCCTATCTCAATTTTCTTAGACCATTAACATAGATCTGCATGTGCGTCCAGTGTTGTTTAATTTATCATAGATGTGCTATTATTATATCCTCAGGCTTGCTACAGCCAACACACCATCCCAATTGGGTTGCATAGTTGCTAGTAAATTTTTAAGTTCATTGCTGTAGCTATAATTTTGGGAATTCTTTGTACATATTTGCCTGGGTGTATTTGGAGAACAGCTTTGGAGAGCCAAGTTTCAGGCACATTGATGTTAGGTCCTAGGTACCTCTATTTGCAATATTTTATCTCACTTCTGTTCAATGGAAATACACCTTAAGCAATTATTTCAGAATTGAAGCTTAATTGTAAGATTGCATGTTGTGGTTTTCATTGTTTTTTTTTTTGTCATACTATTCAAGTTACCCTGGATATTTTTCATTGTGGTAGATTGTCTTAATGTTATGCTGTACAAGTAAAATATTTAAATTGTACAGGATAGGACAATTTCAGTAGGCTAATCTATTAATAGTCCTAAACTAGCCAGGGAAGTGTTTATTCCACTAGAAAATCACCATCTATCTTTTAACTCCGATTGTCCACCCTATTTTTTGCCCCCTTTAGCCTGTATCCAGTTCCTGATTGGCATTTAATATTCATTTTGTCTGTTACTCATTTCTTGTCAATATCATGGAGGGGTCACAGTTAAGCACTAGAGGCATCATTGTTAAATAGCATGTGCTTATGTATATGTAGCTTGTTGCTACTTATGTTTCTTTGGGTATACAATGTTTGATATGCTATAAGCCTAGAGAAGAAAGCTTGTTAAAAAAAAGTGATTCTTTATAATTTGCATAATAACTATAGCTAACTCCCTCAATCCTACTCATGGGTGTAGGCAGCATCTTGTGTAGGGGGGGAGGGCAGCTGCTTCTGTGATGGAGGGATCTTACTAATACTTCCCGAGGTCCTTTGAATATAGGTCTTTAGAAACTAGTCATTCTATATTTCACTAAAACTTGGCCTTTAACATTTTCCATGTTCTACTTTTCCTACAACAGTATAACACGAGAGACCCACAATCCAATTTCCAGAAAACATAAACACCACAAAAGCGATTTGACACAAATCACATTATGGTTGGATAACAGCTTCTTCTAAGAATTCAACTCAAAAGTTTACAGATGGGCAAAATTAAATATCAAAATTGGTATAGGGCCCATGTCTAGCCAAAGGAAACAGTTTCAATGCAAAAACCTATGGGGCTTCTGGTGGATTATAAATGTTCTGACAGATTTCACTGTATTTTTTTAAAAAAGTCTGACCTTAATTAATACTTTTACCAAAAATTTCAGATTGGATCACGTTTTATGGTGATTAACTCTGGGATTTTGTTAAATTTTGTCTGAAAGCCTACACCTAATTACAAATACTAGAAAACTCGCACTGTAAACTCACATTGTATTTTCCTATTATTTGCCTGTTTTTGGCAGCTTCCAAGATATGCCATCTTCACCTGTTTGCTGTTAGTTTTTTTTCATCCTGTGGGATAGTGAACTCCCATGTTCGGCCACAATACCCAGGGTAAATTTGGCATGCCGTACCAAGGTGTCAAAAAGTGGGCTATGTTTGTAAAAGCTGTGTAAACAGCATATTTAAAGGTTGAAGGCAAGCTTAATACCCAAAACTGTGTTATTTCTGGCGTTGTTTAATCCTGTCAGAACAGTAGGTGAACTGAAGTTCTTTTTTTTCTGTTAAATTTCATTCAAGATAAAATGATTAAAAGTAAAAGAGAAGAGAAAAGAAAGAAAGGTGGCTGTGATCCAGAAGAAAATAAAATAGCAGTTTTTTCTGTCTTATTCTACAAGAAACCAGTTGGACTCTCTGGAAGTATCATGGGTGTCCCTAGAGGACCACTGCAAGACTACATAAAAAAAAAGTTGTGAAACTGAATATCCCTCTAAAAAGTCTGGACCTGAATTTCCTTACACCCTGTTACAACCCATGATCAATGTTTACAGAGGAGCAAGCAAAAAGACAAAAAACTTACTTGAAATCGATAGCTTATATGCTTTTGACTGTATTCCCCTAGAAGCGTGTAAATGTGCATACACTTATGCCATTATTAAGACCATAAAAGTACTGGATAACAGAACTGCAAAGGAGTGGAAACAGTGGAGGAATTGCAGGTAAAGATTGGTACCGTGGTTTTATGGATTGACTTAAAACTCTATCAGTAAGAACGCCAATAAGTACAAGCCTACGACGGACAACTGCTTTCAACCATCACAGTGTAGGAGCTTTCTTTAACAACCTGGATTGAGGCCTATAAACACATGTTCAGACCACAAGACATTGGAAGTTTTGATGAATCAGGTCTGAAAAAATCCACAAGCCTGGTAAAATCATTGCACAGCAAGGCCAGAAGTAAGTAGGGAAGGTTACATCAGCAGAAAGAGGTCAGTTGACCATGATTTGTGCTGGTGTTAATGTGTTGGGAACACAGCCCCTCCTCTAATTAATTCCCCACAAAAACAGTGTCCAGAAATTTTACTCAGGGGAGCTTTACCAGAAACCATCATGATCAGCTCAGAAAATACTTCTGGCTGGATGACTGCCTCTCATTCTTTGCTTTACTTGCAGCATTTTATCAATCAACTCAAACCCAAAAAATCAACAGGAAAAAAATATGAAAAACTCAGAAGTGCTCACTGACACCCCTATCAAAGAATGCAGTACTGCTAGGATAAAAGCTGTATCTGCCAAAAAGCCCTAGTCCTGGAACAGAAGAAAGTCAGACCAGTGAAAAGACTAAAAAGCAAAAGGCCTGTCTCTGGCAACAAGAGTTACAGTTAGAGTGACGATTCTGACGTATATGATCCTGTATACAACAACTCTTCAGACCCCAGCATAGACATTGAAGACAAGCCCCCTATCAGCAACTTCTAATTTGACACTGAGAATATCAAGGCTGGTGATTACATTCTGATTGAGCTGAAGAGCAAGAAAGGGAATTCTGTTCACAATGTTATCATTATCAAAAGTAGCAACTGAAAAACTTAAGGTCCAATTTTGGAAGAAGAAACTTTGTGCTAACTGACGAGATGAATAGTGTCTTAAAGACAGAAGTTGAAATAAAACTGCCACCACTGAAAGGTAGAACACCAAGATTAGTGGAGCAGCTTACTTTTGGTGTTGATCAATCAATGTATAATTAGAAATTAATACTCTTTAGTTTTTTTTAAACCTTAATGAAATTCATTTTGTAGTTTTTTATGCTGACCATATTCTTCCTTAATTTTATAGCCAAAAAACAAGCTTTAATGTTCCCCTGGTCACTTTTCTTTTTCTTTTGTCTGGTGGCCAAACATAAGGCAGAGACAACAGAACCAGTACCGGGATGGCCCAGGTTTGGCACTCTTGACCACTTGGATAGAGAGGCATCCAGGTGGAAAAATGGGGGAGTATTTCTAATTGTCTTTTTCAAGGATGGTATTGAATGAGTTACTTTTGCTTTGACATGCTCAGCAACTTCTTATTGCTTGAATCAATTCATGGAGAATTAAAACAAGTCAAAATCAGCCAATCGTGGGCCAGTCTCCTATCTATATATCAGAATGAAAGTCAATATTGAAGATCAAAACATAAATGTTGATATTGCAAACACTATTTGGAAATTTCTGTTTATTTCCAGCTTTTTTAACCATCTACCAGTTAACAACAAACAAAAAATTCCAACATACAAAAAGTTGTTGATAATTTCTATTATAAATTTTAAATTCTAGGGGGGGCAGCTGCCCCCCTCCCTTTCCTATGCCCATGATCCTACTAATATAGAAATCTATAGCTAAAATTGTACATTTTCCATTTATTCTGCCAACTTGTATCTCAACCCTAGCACTTGTTCATTGAATCAATTGTGACAAAACAAGAACTGGAAAAAAAAACAAGTAACAGAATACATTGGAAATATATATAGAGCTGCATTTTCCCCAGGGTATTTAGGCTAAGAGGAAGTTCACTTGTACCTGATGCCATCCCTACTATTTTTAGTTGGATGGAAAAAATCCAAAGAAAGTCTCATTTGAAAAGGAAAGAGCCCAAAAGTCAGATTTAATTTGTCAAAGCTTGGAGACTTGCCCTTTCTGTGTTAAATTTGGTCATTGATCTGAAATAGAAAATTTATATATTCTATTTGTTTTCCACCAGCTCATTTGAGCAAAATAATTTGTGACAGCAATATCTCCATTGTTGGTTTAGAATCTCACTAAAATGCATTAAAAAAGAGAAATTTTAAAAACAATTATACTGATCATCAGGAGAAATATTAATATAACTGTTACTTGTTTAGAATTCAGAAAAAAAAGCAAGAATTGTATTGCATGGATCAGATAGGCATTACCTGGCAATTATATGCAATGCTGCATAAACTAAGGGTTTCTCACTCAGGGAACTATATTTAAACTTTAGTTTTTTGGGCTTTAGGGGGATTAAAAGGTACCTAGCTTTGTTTTTGCTGTCCTTAGTACTTTGATACTAACAGTGTTTTTTGGTAAATATAGAGCAACAGTGAGATTTTATTCTTATTGTCCTTGTTACTTTAACAGTAACAGTACACTAGCAGGAACAGTAAGATTTCATTTTTTGTGGTCCTTGGTATATAATAAAAATAACACTCAAATAAAATTCTCAAAATTCAAAAACTTTATTTTCCTTGGGGGAAGGGGGGAGTAAATGCCAGCCACCCTCTTATGTTGCTTGTTTGAGCACTGCCTAAGTGTTATAAAAAAAAAAAAAAACATTCTATGAGAACTCTATGAGAAGTGTTAAGCCTACTTCTCATTTTGTGTTTCAATCAAGCAATAGTTAGTATGTAATTTTTTATAAATAAATATACTCAGTCATTTTAGACAGTTGAGAGACAAACAGTTGCCTCTATTGATTTTTGAAATACATTGATTACATAGTAACAATCTGAAGTGTCACAAATCAAATAATATATGTACAGTTTATTACCAAATTTCAAAATGACATGAGGATATATGGCCTACTGTCTAGTCTTTTCAATCATTTGACATCAAATAAAAATTTAATATGTTCCAAGCAGCCATGCAGTCTCATTTTCAAAATCTCTGCTCTACTCCTCAGCATCAAGCATTTTCAGACTTCAAAGTTTCAACCCTATGTTTTCCTTGAGAACCCACTTTCTGAAAATGCTTGATACACTACATGAGATTAACCTGAGTTCAAACCCACTGAGACTGAAAACAAGGCTCTAGATGAAGGGTTTTTGTGGAAGTGGTTGAGTTAAGTGAATGACACTCACAAATGGATCTAGAAATCTCAGTAATCCCTTGAGAAGGGAATTACTGAATGTTTGAAGCAACTAACTCTACCCCTTCCCACTTCAAAAGGCACTGATTTTTTATAATCTTTGTGCAATAAAAGTGAAACCTTGAGAATTTCATCTATTGCTCAAATGAGGCACATAGATTGTATCTTGAACCACATACCTTTATTCAATCCTAATTTAAAAGATTTTCAAAAATTTGTAAATTTAGAAAAAATCCTAAAATCTTGCTCATATTTTTCTTCTTTAGAAAAAATGAGACTACAAACCCAATATCAAATGTTTTCTTAGATCTTAGATAAATTTATGACATCTATGCAATTTCAGAAGCTCTATAAATGTAGAAAAGGTAAAGATAATGCTTTGATTGCCTTCCTATGGTAAACTGAAATTTAAATCTTAAGAAATAGGTCTTTTGCTCAAATAAGCCAAAAGAAATACATTTTGACCCTTCATTTTCCAATGCATGTCTCTTGTTTTAACCTATGTATAGTACCCATAAAATCCACCAACTGTGACAAAACAAGAACCAAAAAACAAAATGAGAGGGAGTGAAACAAATGAGAAATACATAAATTGGGTAAAATTCTAGACAAGCTACTTTTTGTTATCTTGGAAGGTAGTTAGATTAGGAAAATGAAACTTTCAGGGATTGAAAACTAAAGTATGTCCTGGGAAGGTATTTTGAAGTCTAGGCCTATATCTCTACTTCTCTCTCCAGAGGGCACTGCCCTTTGATGACCTTTAAAAAGCTTGGTTTTATTCAAGAGAAACCTTGCAAAATATGTCTTCTGCTTAAATAAAATACAAAAAAATTATTTTAAGTCTCATAATTATGGTCAATTCTAATTTATGAGGTAAAAATGATCTGTAAACAAATTTCCTAAAATTAGGAAAAAACCATTGATAATGCTTGGTACTGAAATAACAGGAATTACATTTTCAGAACTTAAACCAGAGTAAAAGAAACTAAAGTTAAGGTATAATCTTGTTTTGCCTAAATCCCAATAGGTAAAGACCTGTCCAGCAGGCTGATTTCTAAGACATAGAAGTCAGAAAAGGGGTAACATAGGGACATCCACCACATGGCTAATATGGGAGTAAAGTTGATTTGAGATGCAAATGGTTGTTATATTTAGACTGAGGATGCAATTCTAGGTATATATTTGCACATTAGGGGGTTGGGGGTATATATTCTGTGAATATATAGGTTCTATAAAATTCAGGAATTTCTTAGAAAACTGGAAAAACAAGAAAAAAAGTGAAGACAAAGGCTCAACCTTGAAAATGTGTTAACAGTAAATATCTACCAAATCATATTATTGACTTACACATAAAGTTAATATACCACTTTATGCCTTTTTTATGCTGATTAAAAATATAACAATCTTTTCTTTTGGAATTAAATTTCCGCCCACCCCCCTATATAAGCCAATTAAGGGTATATATTTCTAAATAAGGGTGGGGGGGGGTAAAGTTTAAACTTACTTCCCATTTAAATCATAAACAAAATTTGCCAATGCCCCCCCCTAATGTAGAAATATAGACCTATACCCTTAATTGGCATATAGCCTATAGGGGGGGGGGGGCTGAAAAAAATTTCCAATAGAAATGATAAGTATATTCGTAATCGGCATAAAAAAGGCATTGAGTGGTATATTCACTTTATGCATCAGTCAATAATATGATTTGGTAGATATTTACCATGTTAACTAGGATATTCTCTAGCCTATATTATGGAGTAAGAATTGTCTTCTTAATATGTTTACATATATCCAGCTAGACTCCTAGGCTTACAATACCAGTTGGCCGGTTGGCTATTTTAAAGACTTGTATATATAAACACTGTCAGATTAGCCATCTGGTGGTATCCCATAACATAGTAGCTTGGTAAAAACTTCCCAGAATGTTTTTTGGCCTGGATTTATTATTGGAAGTTTTACTTTTCTAACCTAACCAAAATTTACCTAAAAATAGGTTCCAATAGAGCACAAAGTAGATGGTCTCAAATTTTACCATTAGCCAAGGCTATTTAGGATAGCCTAGTGTCTACATTTGCACACTAGGGGGAAGAGGTATAGCATGGTGGAGCTCTAGTTAAAATCTGTTAGCCATTATTGTGAAGTAAAAATAGTTTTCTTATTATATTTTCTTCCCAATGGCCCCTAATTTAGATCTTTACCAATCATTTCCGTCAAAGTCGAAAATTTACCTCAGTCATAATTTGAATTTTGAAGTCGCTGAAAACGATGCCATAATTTACGGCCATTTTCATAATAGATAATCTAATTTTTCTATCATATGCCTGAGTATAGAATGATATTGGCACAATGTTTGCACTTTTGCACAAAAAGATAATTGCACTTTTGAAATAGTTTTATTTCTTGTAAATTATTATCTCAATTAATCAGTAGTTGTACCGAACCAATCGTGCTCAAATCCTCCTCAGCATCATACTGTGGTGTTTCTTTTGTGGATGGTGAAAATTTCCCCACAGTAGAGTGCAGACGGTCTTTTATCATTGTAATATCCTTTCTTGTTTTAGTTTAAAGCTTATTCCAATAGGCAATGCTAAGAAGTCCCCCCCCCAAAAAAATGTCCCCCCAGATCCCACCCCAAATACCAGTGAAATTGATAACCATCTTGGCTGGTCAAGCTCCCTATCACAAAGTTCACATGATAGCTCCAATTCTGAGAATAGGACAATGATCAGTGTAGGGGCTAATGTCACTATAAATGATGGTGATGGGTTTCAAGGGGTTCTTTCTAGAAGCTCTAAAAAAGGGAAAAAAATCTCCCCATTCAAAAGCATTTCCCGTCTCCCTGCCCAAGATCCTCCAAACCAAAACTTGGAAATTTACATTAAAATTTCTCCTATTACCCCTTTTGAAATAGAAAAGATTACTGCAATAAGAGTTGCAATTTTCAAATTGCTAAAATCAATGTTCTCTCTTAATACTCATCGTGATGGATCTCTGCTAATAGCTGTCCAAGATCAGAAATCAGCAGACACAATAATTAATCTAAAATCCCCTCTGAATACCCCAATTAATGCATCGAAATGGAACCCAAAATAATCCCCAACAAAAATAGTAGTTTATAATGTTACCCCAGAAATACCCATTCAGGAGTTAAAAGAAGGGCTCTCAGATAGGGCTGGAAACGAAATCCCAGTTGAAGATGTTACCCAACTTGGTAAACCTAACTCTAATGGCCTAAAACAAGTAGATCCTTCTTATTTACACTGAAGAAAAAAAATACCTTCCCAGAAAAGTAATTCCTATTTAGGCAAATGAAACCACACAAGGAAAACAAAGATAAGCCTATCCAGTGTCAGAAGTGTTTGAAACCAGTGCACACAACAAACAAATGCAACGAAATTCTCCGAAAGTGGAGTGACTCTAAAGCATTCCATCCTAAAGAGTTGACAACTTGCAACAACACTCAGCCTACATGTATCAATTGCAAAGGACCACATGAATCTACCAATAAATCACTATGCCCTGCATATAAGAAAAGAGCACTAACACTCCAAATAGCAACAGAGAAGGCCAGTCCATACCCATTTGCAGCAATGGAAGCATATGCTGCCCAACAATACCAAATAAAGCCCGTAATGAAACCAACCAAAACCCCCAAGTCAAACACCCCCAATGCATCTAGTACCCCGTATAAAACACCATTCTATAAGCCCCCTAGCTCACATCCCTATCAGAAGGAATCACCAAGGGAACAAGCCTCCTTGTCCGGAGAGATGGGGTCAGCCTGGCCCCCTTCCCAAGAAGAAACAAACCAGAAACACTACCAGGACTTAACCCCGTAGCTGACAAACAGGGTGCACAACCAAACATGCATTTCCCAAATATATGCTTATTCATTCTAAACTGTAATGCAGTTCAGGCCATGAACATACATCAACTACAGAAAACAAAAATCATTGCAGAATTGGCAAAAATCTACATCCCTGAAGATATGCTCATTCAAGCAAAAAAAGATCTTGCTCTACTATTAACAAAGCTGAACATTGATATACAGTCATATGAAAAATAAATCAACAACATAACACATATCAATACTCCAGTGGAACGTAAGATCACTTACAGAAAATAAGCTAAATGAACTAATATCTTTTATGAATAATAATTCCATTAATATTGCTTGCCTCCAGGAAACTCATTTAACCCAAAATCAACAAATTAAGTCTCTGGGATATAGTATCCTGAGAAAGGATAGATCATCAGAGAGAAAAGGAGGTGGAGTAGCTTTAATAGTTAAAAATAATATAAAATTCTGTGGCATCAATTTTCCAGATTCTGCAAATGATGTTGATGCAATTGGTATCAGTGTTTGGCTGAATAATACAAAAACCTACATAATAAGCTTTTATAACCCTAATGGCCAATCTACGGATGCCAAGGATTTCTTTAAATATATAAATAATTCTAATATGTTAAAAAATATCATTATTCGCAGAGATTTCAATGCCCACAGCCTTTTGTGGGGGAATAAACCAGCAAATAAAGATGGTAAATTGATTCAGCACATGACTTCAAATAATACTGAATTAGCTGTTGCTACCCCTCCAAACCTGAATACATATTTCAACCCCAAAAGTGGCAGATTCTCCATAATTGACCTACAAATTGTGTCATTAAACATTTTGAATATAATTTATATAAATAAAATTGATAGTCTATGTACTGACCACTTTGCTATAGTTTGCTCCCTAAATGAGCCTGCTGAAACCCGATCACATACCTCCAAATATATCAACACTAAAGAAAATTGGTCTATGTTCCAAAATAAGCTAAATGATGAAATTACAAGTTTTGCCCAAAATTCATGCATTTCAAACACAACAGTTGACACGCATGCTGAAGTCTTGGCATCTTTACTAATAAATACAGCTAATCATGCTATCCCCAGGACAACACCCAAGAAAACCTTCCCTAAACACATTCCCAAAGCATGGTGGACAAATGAGTGCCAAAATAAATGGATAACAAAAAAGGCAGCTAGGAGAGCATTCATAAAAAAACCCATCACCTACTACATATCTAAAAAAATTACAAGCAGAATCTAATCTAAAACGACTATAATAGATGCTAAATATAAATACTGGAATAATTTTGCAAATAATCTGTCCAGAGAAACACATGAGCCAATTATACATAAAGTCATAAGCCACATCCGTGGGAAACAGACTTCCCCCAATCCACTCCTGTATGAGCTTATACATAATAAGATCCATTATGACAATGATATTGAAAAAGCTAAGCTGTTTGCTACTCTTTTGGTTAATAAATTAACATCAAATAATTAAAGCAAACTGCCACAAGTCCTATGAACCCAAGTTACCAACCACGCCCAGGATCCGAGTATATAACAGGTCCATTTTCAATCCAGGAAATGAATAATGCAATACCTCATTTTAGGACCAAAACTAGCAGCAGCTATGACAATATATAGCCTTCATGGATAAAGAATCCCACCCCTTCATACAAAGAGGAACTGCTAAACTGTTATAATCACGCTTGAGTATCATCTATGTTCCCCAATATATGGAAATGTTCGTCCCTCCTACCAATCCTAAAGAAAAATAAACCCAAAGATAACCCTGAGTCCTATAGGCCCATAATGATTACTCCTGTGATGGGGAAAATAATGGAGAAAATGATCTAATACCGACTCTTCTGGTTTGTTGAAAAAAATAATGTGATCCCTCACACTCAAACTGTATTCAGGAAACATCACTCCTCAGAAGATGCTTTAATTTTGCTAACAAATGCAATAAATGAATCATTCTCAAAAAATAATGTCCTAGTTGCAGCTTTCCTAGCTTTTGAAGGGGCATATGACAATGTGAACCACTAAATCCTTTTAAACAAACTTGCAAACCTTGGACTACCCCCCAAGCTAGTATCTTTTATAAAATCCTTCATAGAAGTGCGAAGTTTCATTGTTTGTGTTGGTTCAGCCTCTTCATCCCAAAAGACAATAACCAAAGGCCTACCTCAGGGAGCAGTCCTCAGTTGCCTCCTCTTTGCCCTATATCTCTGGGACATGAACCTCCCCCACACGAATCTACAATATGCTGACGATCTGGTGCTATGGTCATCTGGCAACACCTTTGAGATAGCACAGTCAAATTTGCAAAAGTCACTTTTACAATTTGAAAAATTCTCTTAACATTCAGATTTACCCATTGCACCTACCAAGTCAAAAATAATCGAATTTCACCGAAAGCGAACCATATTAATGCAAAACTAACTCTAATGGAACAACTATTCCAGAAGATAATCATATTAATTACCTAGGTCTCATGCTTGACCAAAAACTTAATTTCCACCTCCACATTTCAAACACAATAAAAAAATGTTATAGAAAAACAAATATACTAAAAAGACTTCTTTCCACACCCTGGGGCTGTAAGGAGAAAACCTTACTCTAGTTTTATAAATCACATATAAGATCCCATATTGACTATGGGCTCATCGTCTATGGTGCATGTGCAAAGACCAAGATGCAAAAAGTTGAAACAACACAAAATGATATAATACGTCTCATATTTGGTCTTAGGAAACCCACAAAGTACCAAGTTTCTGCTTATGGAAAGTGGATTAACAACAATAAGGGAGAGATGTAGCTTTCTCTTGACAAAATATCTTTCAAAAATTGAATCAAATAGCTCACACACCCTAAATAATTGGTTAAAAAATCCAGCCACGCACAGAGGCATTGCAGATGAGTATGCCAACATTCAGAAGAAGTTCCCCATATCGGCAAAGTCAATTGCACTCACTTTCCCTCAATCCCCGCCATGGAGTTGGTCAAGTCCCAAAATAAATATTCATTTCTCAAAGTTGAATAAATATTTAACCTCCATAACTATTGTCCAGAAAAAATTTGCTGAAATGAATACAATTACTAATAAAAACCACTTTCAAGCATATGTTGATGGGTCAAAAATGAACGAGAAGGTCGCAAGCGGTGCTTTCCTTCCTCACCTGAAAATTGCAATGAGCGAGAGATTATATAATAATTTATCTATAATGTCTGCTGAGTTAAATGTCATATTCATGCCATTAGAACACCTTAAGGAAAACCAACCTTTGATTGAAAATTCAAATAATATTATTGTATACTCCGAATCTTTATCAAGCCTTGAGTTGCTGGCCTCAGCTCCTCAGTATAAGTTGGACATTGACACTTATCATTGTCTCAGTATTATAGATAATCTCGCTTCAAGGGGCATAAGAACTTATTTTCAGTACCATCCTAGCCACTCTAGTATAGCCTAAGTGGTAATCATCAGGTTGATGAAATAGCAAAAAATGCTATAAATATTGACCAGCCAAGTGGGAGACCAATCCGGATTAGAGATATTTACCGATGGAGACTATCAGATATTAATTTTGATAAGATTAATCCTATCCTTTCCCCCTTTCGAAATAAGTATTTTTCTAAAATTTATCATAGAATTCGTTCTGGAACAAATGGACTAAATTTTCTTGCATTCTCGTATAAGTTTTCTAATTCAAGTGGTTCAATTCCTCTGTCCCCTCTTTGCAGGGGCCAAAAACCTAAATTTTTATAAGCAGATTAAAAGCTAAAAAAAAATAAGTCTCTGGACGAAGAGGGCCATCATAATAAGCAATTAAATTTTTGAGTTAGTCGGGACTTCTTTAAGTATACTTATTCGGGAGGAACTGGGTTAACCCAGCTCCCTAATTGGTGATGAGCAAGTACATAATGTCATTGTAACAGCTCATGCATTCCTTCTTAGTAATACCGATCCTGATTGGAGAATTTGGTAACTGACTAGTACCTATTATGCTAGGGGGCCCCGGCTAAACAACTTGAACTTTTGAATACTTCCACCTTCCCTGACTCTTCTTTTAGCTAGATCTATAGTGGAAAGAGGTGCGGGAACTGGGTGAACAGTCTACCCCCCTCTCTCCTCCGCCATTGCCCATGCTGGACCTTCAGTAGATTTAGCTATTTTCTCTCTTCACTTAGCCGGAGTTTCCTCAATTCTAGGGGCTGTAAACTTTATTACTACTATTATTAATATACGACCTCAACCAATATCTATTGATTGCATGCCTCTCTTAGTATGGCCCATGGGAATTACAGCCGTCCTTTTACTCTTATCTCTCCCAGTCCTAGCAGGGACTATTACATTATTGTTAACTGACCGTAATTTAAACACTTCTTTCTTTGACCCAGCGGGCGGCGGGGACCCCATTCTTTACCAACATCTATTTTGGTTCTTAGGTCATCCCGTGGTATATATTCTGATTTTACCCGGATTTGGCATAGTTTCCAACATTATTATTCAAGAGAGAGGAATGAAGGAGGCATTTGGTATGTTACGTATAATTTATATTATACTTGCTATTGGAATTCTTGGCTTTGTTGTCTGGGCCCATCATATATTTACCGTAGGTATAGACGTGGATACCCGGGCGCATTTCATTGCTCCAGCAATTATCATTGCGATCCCTACTGGAATTAAAATTTTTAGATGAATCGGGACTCTCCACGGGACACGGCTTCCATATTATGAGCCCTTGGGTTTGTCTTTTTGTTCACTGTAGGGGGTCTTACTGGAGTTGTCCTTTCAAACTCAAGAATTGATATTGTCCTCCACGACACTTACTACGTTGTTGTCCACTTCCATTACGTCTTATCCATAGGGGCTGTCTTTGCTTTTATAGGAGGATTCGCACACTGATTTCCCCTTATGACTGGGCTAAGAATAAAACAATTTCTTCTTAAGGTTCATTTTTTTTATTATGTTTTTAGGGGTAACATTTTTTCCCACAATATTTTTTAGGTCTTGCCGGAATAGTCCAGTAAATCTACAGGAAAAATCGACAATCTGGGACAAAATTGCAATATTAATGATTTTTACACCATCTTGTAGAGAAAAAAATTCTGTACAACATACCAAAAGTCCCCAAGAATCCCCTTGGCGGAACAGGGTTAAAAACGGGGGGAAAGGGTAAAATCCAAGGTAAAACTCGAAAATCTACGACTGGTAGTTTTCGATGCTGATAATAGCATTCCTGATGCTCTTGGGTCCAAGAAGATCGAATAGGCTTTTTTTGTTGCTGTATATATATATATATATATATATATATATATATATATATATATATATATATATATATATATATATATATATATATATATATATATATATTCCCTGTCATTTTCTCTTTTTAGCATTATTAGGGTTGTTCCTTTAGTCATCTTTGTGCTAAGATCTTACAGCTTTTGACAAAGAATGCTTAAAAGTGAAATCTTAGCACCAAGATCTTTTGCAAACGATTTCATCGTTCTGCTCTGATCAGCAGTCTAAGAACTATGATGAGTATATCATCAAAGTTCTCTCATCATTGTTCTATATGGCAGAAAGATGGCATCCTTCACACTTTTTGCTAACATCAATAATCTGAATCTTAGAACAAAGATGAGTGAAAAGAATGGAAATATTTGCAAAAGATGTGGCTCTTAGATGTAAGATTTTGCAAAAGAACGGCCCTATTGTATGATGAGATTCTGTGTATGTTTATTAACTTCATATTGCGCGTATTGCGTGAGGGTTTCATAAATTAAACTTTCAAATTGAAAGTGAAGACTTTCAATATGTATATATACATATTGAAAGTCTTATGTATATATATATATATATATATATATATATATATATATATATATATATATATATATATATATATATATATATAGTATCCTTGGGGAGTGGTTCAAAAGTTTTTTAGGTTTTTTGCTAATCATGGGTGTTTTTGAGTGACTCGACTTTGGATGTTTGGTATTTGGTATTAATTCTTCTAATTTTGGTTTTTAATGATTTAAAACCCTGCCCCCCCCCTAAATACGGTCTTGCCCATCGATTTATTATTTTTCTTAAATAAGAAATATTTTAAGCTGGTTTCGTTTCTCTTTTTTTGTTTGAGGTAAAGCAACCGATCTTGACTTTCATAATTTTGTATTTTTATGGCCCTTTATATTTTTGTGCTATGGTTGCCCAGTTCTATTACCGTTTTTTAAAATGATTTTCTTTAGTATATCTTTACCTTTATGGTACTATATGACTCATTCTTCAGTTTTCAATGTCATTTTCACTTGATTTGTGAAAATTCACTCCAATTTTGCCCTTCCCCTCCTCCCATTCCCATTATTCACCTTTTAACTTGGGGTTTTTTTTGTGTTTTTTTTTTTCAAGTTGACTCCCCGCTTTGTTTTGGCTCCTCCTAAAATATTCGCTTGTTTTTTAGTATTTTCGTTTGTTCTTAAAAAAAAAAAATGTTCGGTCTTTTTTTCTTTCTATCAAATTTTATCTGCTAGAAAGGCTGTTAAAAGCACATTGTAGCTCGTGAAAGTCTTACGCCCCGAGATTAAAGGTCATATTTAAATGCCTTTTTCGAAAATGAGTTGTTGTGTTTTTCTTCCAGACCTCCACTCAGTGGAACATTTGAGGCGGTGTATAATAAACCGTATTAGAGATTAACCACTTGCGCCGGAAATAGAGACTGTTTCCAGACTTAATAACGACTGTTTCCTATTAGATATGTAGACATATCTACAGATATGTCTACATATATATTAGATATATCTACAGATATGTAGGGTACCTCCATAGGAGGCACGGACCAAGGGGGGACCTTGTCCCTGGGGGTCCATAATAGAATCTGGGGCACCCTCGCCCGGGGTCATAAATACAGGTGGAAGAGGAAGAAGGCCCCTCAACTGTACACTCAAAAGGGCCCACTGGTTTGTCCACAAGTTCCATGAGTTGCAAACCTTCTCCCAGCAATGGGTTAAATTGCATGGTGATGCAGAACACCAACGCGGCAGGATCCTCTATAGGAGGACAACTGTGGCAGGGCCTAAGATCCAGATATATGGACAACGGGCTCTGCAAAGGGTTGCCTCGACCCTTTCGGGATACCTGCAAGACTTGGGACCCTGCGGTGAACTTTATTCCCACTTGAGGAGTGGCGACCCTCGAGGACATTATAGCCTAGTAAGCGACACAGCATTTGCACGGGATTCTGACTAATGGACAATTTTTCTGGGCTTGGTATGTTTTGATGGGCGTCTTTGGGCTGAAAAACCTCTTCCTAACTAATGTATCTATTACGGGTTGCCTCCCCGTAGTAGCATGATATTTGTAGGCATGAATATATAATGAGTTGGAGGTAATAGGCTTGAGATTGTTTGTGCAGGATTTCGACTCCTGTTGATAGAGCAGCATCGCCAAGTGCTGAAAACCCTATTGTGACAAATATGGGCCAAGGATTGCATAAAGTCCTTGTTCGTGGATGTCCTAAAGACTTCCTTTCGCCCAATTCTAAGCCGGATTAAGCATATCGGCGTACTCGCAAGAGGATATGAGATTCCTGTCGTGCAATGGTATCCGGGATCATCGCTTTACCTGAGGCCAAAATAATTTCAATGATTTAAAGAACATGAAAATTGGAACTTGGAATGTTACAACGTTAAAAAATGACTATCGTATCGACATTTTTACTAATGAATTCAGACGATTCGAACTGGATTTATTAGGAGTTTCAGAAACTCATATCCCAGGGGTAGGAAGCCTAAAATTAGGTTATATAGAATTGATTTACTCAGGCAGGAAGGATGGGGTACATAGACAGGAAGTAGGGATCATGATGAATAAAGAAGCTGCCAAGTCTTGTTTAGGTTGGGAAGGTATTAATAATAGAATAATAATTGTTCATGTTATGACTAAAAAGTTCAGGGTATCAGTTATAGTAGTATACGCCTCTGTAGAACCGACTGACAGAGATACTATAGACTCAGATGAATTTTACTTTCAGTTACAGGAGAAAATAGGCAAGGTCCCATGTAGAAATTTTATGTTTTTGCTGTTATATTTTAACGCCCAGGTTGGTAGAAATAAGGATAGATGGTATCAAAGCTTATGTAAAGTTGTTGTAGGAAAAAAAAACAGTAATGGATACAGACTTTTGCAATTTTGTAGGTATAACAATCTACTTATATCCAATAGTGTTTGGTCATAAAATGGCTCATAAGTTAACATGGTATTCACGTGATGGTAAGACAGCAAACCTTATTGATTATGTTATAATAAACTGAAGACTGGCAGGATCAATACAAGATACTAGGGCATATAGGAGTGCCGTTATTGATGTTAAAAATAAATATCACCATCTAGTAGTGTCAAGGGTTAATTTAAAGTTGAAATATCGGAAGGGTAATTACCTCCTGGGAAGTTATGATGTCAGTAGACTCCATGATGAGAATTTGAGAGAAACTTTCCAGGAACAGTTGAATACTAAACTTGAGTGTTTCAAATTTGATAATGTGGAAGATGGTTGGAATAATTTTAGAAAAATAATTTTTGAAGTTGCTGAATGTGTATTAGGGAAGAAAGCTAGAACTGCAGATAAGAATATTAGTGAAAAAGCTTTATGTTTAATAGAAAGGAGAAAGGACTTGTACAAGAATTATCTGAGTGATAGATCGCATGAAAACAAAAGAAATGTGAAGAAAGTGGAGAAAGCATTGAAATATGAACTAAGAAGGTGTGAAGTGCAGGCCATGGATAAAATTGCCGAGGATTTAGAAGATGCAGCTAGACGCCATAATAGTAAGCTATTTTATTGGAACGTTAACAAATTGAGAGGTAGTAGTCAATCCGGACTTGTCCCAGTTAAAGATAGGAATGGGGTGGCAATTAGCGACAAGGAAAAAGCTAAAGCGAGATGGGCCGAACATTTTGAGAACTTGCTTAACCGAGATAGAGTTGCAGGAAAAAATAGATATGAAACTGAAAAAGTTTGTGAGACCTTGGATGTGAAGGAAATTTTGTTTTGTGAAGAAGAATGAGCGACAGTACTAGAATGACTAAAAAATAATAAGGCTCTAGATGCTAATAGGGTGGTAATTGAGTTTCTTAAATATGGTGGTTCTGAGGTTAGAAATAAGTTATTAAAGATTAAGAATATTATTCTTGAAAAAGGGGAAGTACCTAACGATTTTAGGAAAACCTTAATTAAGCCACTTTATAAGAAAGGTGATAAAAGTGAGTGTGGTAATTATCGATGCATTAGTCTGATCTCTTTAGGTAGTAAATTGCTTAGTAATATGATACTTTTTAGACTGAGAGATGCCGTAGACAAAGTTTTAAGAGAAGAGCAGTGCGGTTTTAGAAAAGGTAGAGGATGTGATGACCAAATTTTCACTCTTAGGTTAATAATTGAGAAGTGCCTAAGTTTTCAAACACCTTTGGTCCTCAGTTTTATAGATTATGAGCAAGCGTTCGATTCTGTTGATAGAGGAGCTTTAGTAAAGGTTTTATCGTTGTATGGTATACCAGACAAATACATTAAAGTGATTAGTGCTATGTGCGAGAATAACACTGCTGCGGTTAAGGTAGGAAATGAGGTTGACAGCTGGTTTTGTGTTAAATCGGGAGTTAAGCTGGGTTGTGTTCTGTCCCCCTTTATTTGGATTATTTTGATGGACTTTGTTTTAAGGAGCACAGGAAAGGCAATGGGGGACCACGGACTCAAATGGGGAGGAAAAAGTCTCCTGGACTTGGATTATGCTGATGATTTAAGCATCCTAGATGAAAGTGTGAACAAAATGAATGAAGTTTTAGAGGTTTTGCGAGTTCAGGGTGCTACTATTGGTTTTAAAATTACTGTTAGGAAGACTAAGTCACTAAGGCTAGGAATAAGCAAAGATGAATAGATGACGTTAGGCAATAAAAAGATTGATCAGGTGGACAGCTTCACTTATCCTGGTAGTTTTATTAGTAAACACGGTGCGAGCTGTGAAGATGTTAAAAGTAGAAGAGCCAAGGCTCAGGGTATTTTTTTCACGGTTAAAAAAAGTTTGGATGAATAGGAAGATAAGTCTGCAAACCAAGATTAGATTATTAGAAGCTACAGTGATGACAGTGGTCAAATATGGCTCTGAAGCATGGACGCTCCGAAAAGCGGATGAAGATTTGCTAGATGTTTTCCAGAGAAATTGCTTAAGGATCTTTCTGGGTACCCTGCTGACTGACCGTATTTCAAACAATAGGCTATACGAAAAATGTGGTTCAATACCGCTTTCTAGGTCTATAATGAAAGAAAGGTTGAGGTGGTTAGGGCATGTTGTGCGGATGAAGGATGACAGATTGCCGAAGATTGTTCTTTTCGGCCAACCATCTAGGGCTAAACGGAAAGCAGGTCGTCCCCGTCTGGGGTGGGAGGACGTCATAAAGAAAGATTTAAAGGAAATGGGAACTTCGTGGGCGGGTGTAAAAAGGGAGGCTTTGAATAGATTGGGGTGGAGGAGGAGCGTACGTAGCTGTGTTGGCCTCAGGCGGCTTGGTGCTGCGATGAGGTGTTAGTAGTAGTAGTAGTAGTAGTATGTAACTACAAATTGTTACACGTATGTAACTGCAATTGCAACGTTGAAAATACCAACGCTGAGAGAATGGAGATTCCATCTCATGTGCAAATTTGGATAGCCACTCATCGCTAGTGAAAAACAGTACGTTGTTGCCTCCTTTTATTGTTCCCAAAGCCAATACTCAACACACAAATAAGTTCGAGCCAATAAGATACAGAACAAATCGATCCAGCAATTCTTTTATTTTGTTTTATACAAGTGCCGTTAATCATGCCTAGTTTTCCCCCTTTGTTCATTGTAAGAAATAGCGTTATGTAGTTGAGGCTCTTGCTAATACTGTGAAAGTTATTTTTAAATAAATGAATCTTGAATAAGTAGTGGTTTTAGGCTTCATAGTCTGGAGGGGGCAAGCTATACAACAGGAGTGTAAAAACATAAAATTAAAGAAATTTAATATCAGTTAAACTGGGTTGAAGCACTCCCTCCCCCCCCCCGCCTAGGCCTAGAACCGCCACTGACAGTGGGGTACCGGTTTGGTTTTCCCAAAGCCCAGTCACTTTTCTTAAGCGTGAAATCAGATGCATTACTTAGTCTCAATTTCTGGCTATTTGGCTCTCAAATATCTTTTTCTATCATTTTCTCTTTTTAAATTCTTTATATTCTATATATATCTAATTAAGCAGCCGTTTCTTCGGTCACGAAGACAGATTCTCAATAAAGTGTTCAAAAGAATGATGTGGGCACCGTGTGTTTTTTTTTCTCCATACCCGGGCACTTCGTATTGAAGGAGTTGTCGTAGAAACTTCAAAAAGGGCTCATTCGATTGGAAATTGGAGTGGCTAGTGCCCTTGTTAATAGTCGAAAGTGATTGGAGGGCAGCTAGCCCCCCTCCCCACGCCCATCATTCTCCCAAACACATCCAATCAAAATTGTGAGATAGCCATTTTGTTCAGCGTAGTTGATTTGCAGATAGTCAATATGTTTTTGAGGAGGACACTCCCCCACAACCCTTAGGGCAAAGGTTCTAAGTTATGACCTGGGTTCATATAAGGTTTTTATAGAAGGCACTGTCGCAGAAACTTCAAAACAGGCTCATTTGATTGGAAATTCAAAGGGCTAGTGCCCTTTGTAATAGTCAAAAGTGATTGGAGGGTACCTAGATCCCCCCACGCCCATCATACCCCAAAACACATCCAATTAAAATTTTGAGACAGCCATTTTGTTCAGCGTAGGCTAGTTGATTTCCAGATGGAAAATATGTTTTTGAGGAGGACGCTCTCCTGCAATCCTCAGGGCAAAGGTTTTAAGTTATGCCCTGGGGGCATATAAGGTTTTAATAGGTGTTGTCGTAGAAACTTCAAAACAGGCTCATTCGATCGGAAATTCTAAGGACTAGTGCCCTTTTTAAAAATCAAAAGTGTTTGAAGGGCAACTGCCCCCACCCCCCCCCCCCACGCCCATCATTCCCCCAAACACATCCAATCAAAATTTTAGATAGCCATTTTGCTTAGCGTAGTTGATTTCCAAATAGAAAATATGTTTTTGAGGAGGACACTCCCCCAAAACCCTCAGGGCAAAGGTTTTACAGTTATGCCCTGGGGGCATATAAGGTTTTTATAGAAGGCATTGTCGTAGAAACTTCAAAACAGGTTCATTCGATTGGGAATTTAAAGGGCTAGTGCCCTTCTTAATAGTTGAAAGTGATTGGAAGGCAACTAGCCCCTCCCCCACGCCCATCATTCTCCCAAACACATCCAATTAAAGTTTTGAGATAGCCATTTTGTTCAGCATAGTTGATTTCCACATAGAAAATACGTAATTGAGGAGGACACTCCCCAACAAATGTCCTGGGCTATATAAGGTTTTTATAGAAGGCGTTGTCATAGAAACTTCAAAAGGGGCTCATTTGATTGGAAATCCAAAGGGCTAGTGCCCTTTTTAATAGTTGAAAGTAAATGGAGTGCAACTAGCCCCCCCCCCCCACGTCCATCATTCACCCAAACATATCCAATCAAAATTCTGAGATAGATATTTTGTTTAGCGTAGGCTAGTTAATTTCCAGATAGAAAATATGTTTTTGAGAAGGACACTCCCCCAAAATCCTCAGGGCAAGGGTTTTAAGTTATGCCCTGGGGGCATATAAGGTTTTTATAGAAGGCGTTGTCGGAGAAACTTCAAAAAAGGCTAATTTGATTGGAAATTCAATCCTTTTTAATCGTTGAAGGGTTTTGAGGGCCACTACCCCCCCCCCTTCCCGTCCATCATTCCCCCAAACACGTCAAATCAAAATTGTGAAACATCCATTTTGTTCAGCGTAGTTGATTTCCAGATAGAAAATATGTTTTTGAGGAGGATACTCCCCCACAACCCTCAGAGCAAGGGTTTTAAGTTATGCCCAGGGGGCACATAATGTTTTTCATAGAAGGCATTGTCGTAAAAACTTCAAAAAAAGCTCATTCGATCGGAAATTCAAAGGGCTAGAGCCCTTTTAAATAGTCGAAAGTGATTAGTAATAGTTTTGTTGGTGTTTATACCAGGGCACTTCGTATCGAAGGAGTTGTCGTGGGAACTTCGAAAGGGGCTCATTCGGTTGAAAATAGAAAGGGCTGATGCCCTTTTTAATAGTCGAAAGTGATTGGAGGGCAACTAATCTCCCTTCCAATCCCACCCTCCCATTTGCCCATTATGTTTAAAAACTAGATGTGGCCTTAAGATTAAATCAAAATACACTGTGATAATGCTAATTCCCAATAAGGCATCTCAGCAGTATCCGAAGAACGACTGAGGGTATTATGTTCAAACTTTCGAGGCATCTTCTACTCTTAAAATTTAACCGAATCAAAATAGTGTAAGTGTATCAAAGCTATCAAAGAGAAACTAAACAGATTTTTTTGCGAATGGTATCAAGTTTTCCATTTCAGGTCAACTAGAGGAGGTATGAAACTAAGTTAAACAGTACTATTTGTGTCCAGATTTTTAAAATGGTGTATGTTGTTAAAAATTGCTGAAAGTTTTTCTCCAGCATATAAATAGCAGGCCAAACTATAAAGTCTTAATGAACATGACTCAAAACGAGCAGAAAATAACATAAGTTGGGCGCAAAACCCCTATGCCTTCTCAAGGCCAGAAAAAATTCTTACTACTGAAAAAAATATTAATGTTTTTATTTTTATAACTTTAATAAATCAAATAATTTTAACATTTTGATTACTAAATATCAGTATATGTATATTAAACTGACAATGTACATTTATTTGTATTTTTTCAGTAAAGTGCAAATTTTTTTCTGGCCTTGGGAAGGCATAGGGGTTTTGCGCCCAACTTATGTTAATTTCTACTCGTTTTGAGTTTGACTCGGTTATTTATTTTAATTTCTCTTCGTTTTGGGTTTCATTTATTTATCGATGCTGATTTGTGGTAGTTTCGAGCTTGGTAGATTATTTGATTTTATTTTTGCTCATTTTTTTGTTTAATGGAGTTCTTTACTTTTCTTTGAAAAACTTATTTTGTGGAAAAAGTTTTTTTTAATTAATTTCTGTTCGTTTTATATTGACAAAGTCTTGTCAGGGAAAAATAAAATAACACTTTGAATCTTTTCGTTTTTTAAGACTTTATAGTTTGGCCTGCTGTTTGTATACTGGAGAAAAATTTTCAGCAATTTTTAACAACATATGGGAGGGTGGAAGTGGAAGGGACATTACTTGCCCTCCAATCACTTTCGACTATTAAAAGTTGTGTAACTTTCCATGGGCGCCTATAAGGGGGGGGGGGAGGGGCAAGAGGCGCCAGCCCCCCCCCCTGGCTGAATGACGGTGTCATATATTTATATTAATTTAAAAAACTTTTCCACAGAATAACTTTTCGAAGAAAAGTAATGAGCCCTATTAAGCCAAAAATGGGCAGAAATAAAGTCAATAATCTTCCAAGCGTAAAACTACCACAAATCACTATCAACAATTAAATGAAGCTCAAGACGAACAGATATTATAATAAATAACCTAGTCAAACTCAAAACGAGCAAAAATTAACATTACTTGAGCTGACAACCCCTATGCCTTCTCAAGACCAGAACATAACTTAGGCTTTACTAATAAAAAATGACCGTGGATTGTCAGTTTTATATAACTATACGGATATTTATTCCTCAAAATGAAACAGAATAAAAAAAAGCGAGTAAAAAAAAAGATTTTACTTATTTAAGTAAAAAAGTGAAAACATTTAAACATATTTTGTTTTCTGTAAAGCACAAATTATGTTCGGGTTTTGAGAAGGCATGGGGATTATCAGCTCTACTAATATTAATTTTTTCTCGTTTCGAGTTTGACACGGCTATTTATTCTAATTTCTGTTCATTTTAAGTTTCATTTATTTATTGATAGTGATTTGTGGTAGTTTTACGCTTGGATGATTTCTTGACTTTATTTCTGCCCATTTTTGGCTTAAACGAGCTCTTTACTTTTTTTGTAAAACTTGTTTTGTGGAAAAAGTTTTTTTAGATGAATTTCTGTTCGTTTTTTATTGACAAAGTCATTTTTATGAAAATTTTTTTTATATCTTTTTGTTTCTTTCATAGGCAGCGCGCCAGCGCTGCCTAAGTAAAGAACGATGTGGGTA
This sequence comes from Artemia sp. Qi Xiang Cuo, assembly GCF_049724085.1. Taxonomy (NCBI): domain Eukaryota; kingdom Metazoa; phylum Arthropoda; class Branchiopoda; order Anostraca; family Artemiidae; genus Artemia; species Artemia sp. Qi Xiang Cuo. The sequence goes on from NC_142807.1 coordinate 17,826,423, forward strand.
CAATGTGTTGTTTTTTTTTTTTTTTCTCCATACCAGGGCACTTCGTATCCAAGGAGTTGTCGTAGGAAGTTCGAAAAGGGCTCATTCGATTGCAAATTGGAGTGGCTAGTGCCCTTTTTAATAGTCGAAAGTGGTTGGAAGGCAACTAGCCCCCTCCCCCCCCACGCCCAACAGTCCCCCAAACACATCAAATAAACATTTTGAAATAAACATTTTGTTCATCGTAGTTTATTTTCAAATAGAAAATTTCTTTTTTAGGAGGACACTCCCCTACAATTCTCAGGGCCACGGTTTTAAGTTATGCCCTGGGGGCATAAAAGGTTTTCGTAGAAGGTGTTGTCGTAAAAAATTCAAAACAGGCTTGTTATACTGGAAATTCAAACGGCTTGTGCTCGTTTTAATAGTTGAAAGTGATTGGAGGGCAACTAGCCCCCCCCCCCTCCCCGCGCCCATCATTCCCCCACACACAACCAATCAAAATTTTGAGATCGCCATTTTGTTCAGAGTAGTTGATTTCCGGATAGAAAATATATTTTTGAGGAGGACAATCCCATACAACCCTCAGGGCTAGGGTTGTAAGTTATGCCCTGGGGGCATATAAGGTTTATAAAGAAAGTATTGTCGTAGAAACTTCAAAAAAGGCTCTTTTGATTGGAATTTCAAAGGGCTAGTAGCCTTTGTAATAGTTAAAAATCACTGGAGGGCAACTCGCCCCCCCCCTCCCCCCATGGCCATCATTCGCCCAAACACATCCAAACAAAGTTTTGAGATAGCCATTTTGTTCAGCGTAGTCGTTTTCCTGACAGAAAATATGTATTTGACGAGGAAACTCCCCCACAAACCTCGTGGCAAGGGTTTTAAGTTATGGCCTGGGGGCATATAAGGTTTTATAAAAGGTGTTGTCATAGAAACTTCAAAAAAGGCTCATTTGATTGGAAATTCAAAGGGCTAGTGCCCTTTTTAATAGTTGAAAGTGATTGGACGGTAACTAACCCCCCTCTTATGCCAACCTTTTCATAGGCAGCGCGCTAGCGCTGCCTAAGTACAGAACAATGTGGGCACAATGTGTTGTTTTTTGAGGTTTTTTTTTTACCCATACCAGGGCATTTCGTATCGAAGGAGTCATCGTTGAAACTTCGAAAAGGGCTCTCTCGATTGGAAATTGGAGTGGCTAGTGCCCTTTTTAATAGTCGGGAGTGATTGGAGGGCAACTAGCCCCCCCACGCCCATTATTCCCCCAAACACGTCCAATAAAAATTTCGAGACAGCCATTTTGTTCAGCGTAGTTGATTTCCGAATATAAAATATGTTTTTTAGGAGGACACTCCCCCACAACCCTCAGGGCAAGGGTTGTTAGTTATGCCCTGGGGGCATATACGGTTTTTTATAGGAGGCGTTGTCGTAGAAACTACACGAAAGTATCATTCGATTGGAAATTCAAAGGGCTAGTGCCCTTTTTAATAGTCGAAAGTGATTGGAGGGCAAATAGCCCCCCCCCAGGCCCAGCCTTCCCCCAAACACCTCCAATCAAAGTTGTGAGATAGGCATTTTGTTCAGCGTAGTTGTTTTCCTGACAGAAAATATGTCTCTGACGAGGAAACTCCCCCACAAACCTCGTGGCAAGGGTTTTAAGTTATGGCCTGGGGGCATATAAGGTTTTATAGAAGGTGTTGTCATAGAAACTTCAAAAAAGGCTCATTTGATTGGAAATTCAAAGGGCTAGTGCCCTTTTTAATAGTTGAAAGTGATTGGACGGTAACTAACCCCCTCTTATGCCAACCTTTTCATAGGCAGCGGGCTACCACTGCCTAAGTAAACAACAATGTGGGCACAATGTGTTGTTTTTTGAGGGTTTTTTTTTTCCATACCAGGGCACTTCGTATCGAAGGAGTCATCGTTGAAACTTCGAAAAGGGCTCTCTCGATTGGAAATTGGAGTGGCTAGTGCCCTTTTTAATAGTCGAAAGTGATTGGAGGGCAACTAGCCCCCCCCCCACGCCCATCATTCCCCCAAACACATCCAATCAAAATTTTGAGATAGCCAGTTTGTTCAGCGGAGTTGATTTCTGGATAGAAGAAATGTTTTTGAGGACGACAGTCCCCCACAACCTTCAGGGCAAGGGTTTTAAATTTTACCCTGGGGCATTTAATGTTTTTATAGAAGGCGTTGTCGTAGAAACTTCAAAACAGGCTGATTCGATTGAAAATTCAAAGGGCTAGTACCCTTTTTAATAGTCGAAAGTGATTGGAGGGCAACTAACCCCCCCACGCCCATTATTCCCCTAAAGACATCCAATCAAAATTTTGAGATAGCCATTTTGTTCAGCGTAGTTGATTTCCAGATAGAAACTAGGAGGACACTCCCCCACAACCCTCAGGGCAAGGGTTTTAAGTTATGCCCTGGGGGCATAAAAGGTTTTTATAGAAGACCTTCAAAAAAGGTTTTTTCTCAGAAACTTCAAAACAGACTCATTCGATTGGAAATTCAAAGGAATAGTTCCATTCTTAATAGTCGAAAGTGATTGGAGGACAACTAGCCCCCCCCCCCCCCGCCACGCCCATCATTCCCCCAAACACATCCAATCAAAATTTTGAGATAGCTATTTTGTTCAGCGTAGTTGATTTCCAGATAGAAAATATCTTTTTGAGGAGGACACTCCCCAACAGCCCTCGGGGCAAGGGTTTTAAGATGTGCCCTGGGGGCATATAAGGTTTTTATAGAAGGCGTTGTCATAGAAACTTCAAAAAAGGCTCATTCGACTGGAAATTCAAAGGGCTAGTGCCCTTTTTAATAGTCGAAAGTGATTGGAGGGCAACTAGCCCCCCCAAGCCCATCCTTTCCCCAAACACATCCAATAAAAATTTTGAGATAACCATTTTGTTCAGGGTAGTTGATTTACATATTTAAAATATGTTTTTGAAGAGGATACTCCACCACAGCCCTCAAGGAAAGGGTTTCAAGTTATGCCCTGGGGGCAAATAAGGTTTTTATAGAAGACGTTGTTGTAGAAACTTCAGAAAAGGGCTCATTCGATTTCAAATTCAAAGAGCTAGTGCCCTTTTTAACAGTTGAAAGTGATTAGTAATATTTTTGTTGTTGTTGTTGTTTAGACCAGGGCACCTCGTATCGAAGGAGTTGTTGTGGGAGCTTCGAAAGGGGCCTATTCGATTGAAAATAGAAAGGACTGATGCCCTTTTTAATAGTCGAAAGTGATTGGAGGGCAACTAATCCCCCTTCCACTCCCACCCTCCCATTTACCCATTATGTTTAAAAACTAAATGCTGCCACAATATTAAATAAAATTGCACTGTTATATTGATAATTCCCAATAAGGAATCTCAGCAGTATCCCAAGAACGACTGGGGGTATTATGTTCAAACTTTCGAGGCTACATCTGCTCTTAAAATTCAACCAAATCAAAATAGCGTAAGTGTATCAAAGCTATCAAAGAAAGTAAACAGATTTTTTTGCGAATGGTATCAAGTTTTCCATTTCAGGTTTACTAGAGGAGGTATGAAACTAAGTTAAACAGTAGCCTACTATTTGTGTCCAGATTTTTAAAATGGTGTATGTTGTTAAAAATTGATGAAAATTTTTCTCCAGCATACAAATAGCAGTCCAAACTGTAAAGTCTTAAAAAACGAAAAGATTTAAAGTGTTATTTTTTAATGATATTTCTAGGTATTATAGAGTGGTGCTGCCTATGATATTGCTTATATGCCTTTTTGAAAACCTGCATGTATACAGTTTTTTTGTTTTATTGGAACACCTCCTAAACACTTCCGAATAATTTTACCTTAATACTCTTAGCATCATTAGTCACAGTAACTGTAGTTGTAGTACTGAAAGTATACACATAGTGCCTTCTGGCTGGTTCAAAATCCCCCACAACTTACTCTTAAAGATCTAACTTAATAATATAAGTTGTTCTTAAGATATTGCTTTGTCTTCTTTTTGAAAGTCCACATGCTCATAGTTTGTTTTGATTTAGTTCAACATCCGCCTAATTATTTCTTATATTTGATTACTGAAGACGTTGTTATATTATCTTTGGACGATTGGCTACAAAATTGCTATCTCAAGATTTCGATAGAATATGCTTGGGGAAAAGAGGATATCAGTGGGGGGGGGAGGCTATTTTCTCTCCATCACGCTTGACTCTTAAAATGAACCTAGAACTATGCATTTCCAATCAAATGAGCCTCCACATCCCCCTGGGCATAACTTAAAACCCTTTCCCCCATACTCTGGAAGGTTGTGTCAACCCCAAAGGCCGTATTGTAAGATCTTTGGACTATTTTTGAACAAATGGCTCTCTTAAAAGTTCTATCGGATGCATTTGGGGAAAATATGACGTGGGGTTGGGGTATAGCTGCCCTCCAATAAATTTGACTCTTAAAAATGGCTTTTCAAATTCTGATTTCCAATCCAATGAGCCCCCTCCGAATTTTATACGACCATCGTTTCCATTAAAACCTTAAATGCTCTCGCGGCATATCTTACATCCCTTGCCCTGAGGACTGCGAGGGGGTTTCATCCCCAAAGACATAATTTCTGAACTTTTAAACTACGACTAACAAAATACCTATATTGAAATTTTGACAGGAAGTGTTTGAGAAATGATGGGCGTGGGGTTGGGGGATTGTTGCCCTCCAATCGCTTTTGACTATTAAAGAGGGCACTAGCCCTTTCAATTACCAACCGACTGAGCCCTTTTCGAAGTTTCTACGACAACAAATGGCCGTTTTAAAATTTTCTATCAGATGTGTTTCGGGAAAATACAACGTTTGTGTGTATGTGTGTGGAAGAGGGATATTTGCCTTCTGATCACTTCGACTCTTAAAAATAGCACTATAACTTCTGATTACCAATCCAATGAGCCCTCTTTGAAGTTTATACGACCACATTTTCACAGATTGGAGGTTGACCTCCAATCACTTTTGATTGTTAAAAAGGTCAGTAGAACTTCTGATTACCAATCAAATGAGCCCCCTATAAGGGTTATAATCCCACTCTTTCTGTAAAAAAAACCTTATATTCCCCTAGGGCATAACTTACGACCATTTCTCTGAGGGTTGTGGGGGGGGGGTTGTAATTCTCAAAGTCATGATTTTCAGACCTTTAAACTACGCTGAACAAAATGGCTATCTCAAAATTTTTATTGGATGTGTTTGAGAAATTGATTTACGTGGGGAGGGGGAGCTATTTGCCCTCCATGAGCTCTTTTTGAAGGTCCTGTGACATTTCTTTCTATAAGGAGGGCCCTGGTCTATAAAACAACAATATATTGTGCACACATCGGTCTTTACTTAGGCAGCGCTGTCACGCTGCCTATGATATTTTGTCTTGAGATTTCAATTATACGCACTGGAAGTGCCGATTAGACCAGGTAAGCCCCCCCCCATAGCAGGGTTTAAAACCGGACTCACCCCTCCCGCCGGGTACGGCCTTGGTCAAAGCATTTTACTTTCTCTTTATTTTGTACTGTCATAAGTAAATTTTCTAAATATGGAGTAATTGAGAGAAACAAATTAATATTTTTCGTGATGGAAAGTCAAATGTTTTTTATTTTTTTACTGTTTTTTGTGTATCTGGCTAAATTTGCCTCTTAACGGCTTATATAACAAAAGAAGTAGTTCTTGACTATTCGATTAGTCACAGTAATTCTTAACTGAGGTGCAATGTGAAAACTTTAATAATTGATCAATAATTCTGTCGCCTTCAACCTGAGGTAACCACATTTTAACCACATTTTCCCATTTAATGAGCCTGAGGATGACGTTGTCCAGGTTCAATCCAAATAATTACATAAAAGTCGCATGTTAAAGCATGAATTTCCTTTGTTAAGGTGAGCTTAAGCATCTTTTTCATTATGTTTAATAATTTTCTTAAACTTGACTTGTTGGGCAAGGTCTTGGTACAAAAAGATAAGGTGGAAAGGCTAGTGCAAAAGTTACAGGATCATGGCATTGCCCTACTCTCATCATGGCATATATGACATCACGCCCTCGCCCTAATCTTCCTCACTTAATCTCTGGTAGTTTGTTTTAACCTGAGACTTTATTTGACTATAGTTTAACTATTGTAAACCTAAAGTGTTTTATCCTTTGCAGTCACAGCTGCTTTGATCGTTCACTCTTGAACTCTAGTTGACTTTTGCAACTGTTGTTATAGAATAGAATCGCGTGGTCACTTATAAATGTTGGGAGTTTTGCTAATGGATTTAAAAAATGTTGACAAAGTTGATCCTAGAGTATTTAAAAAGCACTCCGTTTAAGTTCCCCGAAAATCATGCTTGACAATATGATAATCAACGTACTGACAAAGCAGCAAACTTTCCAAACTTGTCAGAACTAACTAAAGAATTTCACTCAGAACTATGTTTGATTAGTCTGTTGTCAAGTCATTTACTTCCGTAGTTCAGAGTCCAAACGCGCTGTAACTTTTTGGCACAATTTTTTTTCACATTTTTTGTCTTTTTTCAATTTCTGAATTTGTGCCCATTACAAACCTGATTTAAATATACCCTACTTAACAACTGTGGATGAAAACTGTCCACCGGAAACCTCTGTTTCCATATCCAAGTACTAAATTGAGGTACTGCCATATTAGGGTAATAAATACCCTAATTACTTACTGCTAAAATCAATTGGAAACACAGAACCCTCATTAAAGTTTTGAGCAATTGGTGTTGTTTAAATCGGATGAGGGTTGGTTGGCCTCCAATATTTTTTTACTCTTAAAAAGGGAACTGGAACTTTTAATATTTCAGTTTCAATGGCCTATTTATTTTCTAGGGATATTGCTGTATGGTGTTTTGAAAACCTAGTTTCTTTTGATTTAGCTCTACCCTTTACTCGATGTCATATTGAATTTTTACTGCCCCTACCCCCCTCCCCCCAACATTGTCACAATTTGTTTCTCGTGGCTTTGACAAAACTGTCATAACGCTATAAATAACATATATTTAAATCATCTGAATGTCGTTTCTAACGTTCTTGCTTCAAATATTATCCCACTCCGTGTTGTTTTTCCAACCCCCCTCCTTTAAAGTTCAGATGGTTTGTTCCTACCCCGCCCTTCCCGTCGAAGTGACACACCCAAAGACGAGTTTCCTACTTATATTTTAATTGAAAATTAATGCGATCAAAGCCTTCTTATTGATTTTCTTTTTTTTTTTTGTAGTAAGTAATTTTTAAAATTTGTTGTAGTAATAGATGAAATCCTACAACTTGTTTCTGGACGGCATTATCAGATAGCTTGTCAAAGATTGTTCGAAGCTACACATAATGTAGAATTGCCAGGTGGCATCCACCATCCTAATCAATATTTCATAGAAAGTCAGAAAGCGATTCATGGAGATGTGAAAGGAGTTAAAGATATATGTAAGGACCTAGTAGTTTATTTATTAGTAAATATTATTAATATTTATTATTATTATGATTTATATTAATACATAAATTTATTGATATTATTAATAAATATTCTTTAATAAATAATTGAAATTAATAATTATAATAATATTTAATTTATTATTGATAAATAAAGGTAAAGTAACTTCATAAATAAATTGAAGACTAAATATAAATAAAGCTAAAATTCTGATACATTTTATGAATTAGATAGATTAATAAACTGCATTGTATTTATTGCATAAATAAAATAAGAATTTAAAATCAATGATCAAATGAATTGATAAGAGATCTCCCAAAACAGTTCTGCCAAAAAAATAATTTGGATAGTTTCTTTTTAAAACATAATGTTCTATAATGGTGTACGTCAATATGTTTAATTCTGTCTTGTTTATTTTGGTTAGCTGATATTATTTTTTGAACGTTGTTTTACATGTAATGTATTTTTTATAGAAACTTTTGCTTCGATTAAATATTATTATTTCAAATACCATAAGCTTAGCTAGTGAGATTTTCGTCACGGGGAAGTTGAGGAGTTGCTGAGGTGGTACTAGCTTGATATATCTTTGATGTGACACCAATAGTAAATCAGTTTTGTTCAGTTGCTATAAAAACCATGTAAAAGCAATATAGAAAATGGAATCGTATGTACAATCAGAATATATCGAAATCATGTAAACTTTGATATAGAGCTTTAGTTCTATTCTCAAAGCTTCAGTTAAATGATCGTGTAATTTTCAGTTGTTTAGTATAATTATTTAGTTTTAAACCCAAAACGAAGAGAAGCTAAAATGAATTATCACCTTAAACATAAAGATAACAGATTTAACTATAGATGAATTCAAAATAAAGAGGAATTAAAATTAATAATCAAGTCAAGCTTAAAATGAGCTTAAATTGCCACAAACAGGGTTAGGGCTACGGCCCCCTAGACCTTCTAAATGCGAGAGCGTCATTTGCAGTCTGTCAGTGCATGTTGTCCTTAGGGAATTGTGGCTGAATTTAGGGGGTGAGGGATGGATTACCCACAGAGCCAAGAATGTTTCGTTTCCTCTTATTTAGAGTTATTCTCCATTATCAAATCATTTAGCAAAACTTTAGTATTAGCTTATACAATTGGTATTCGTAAAATGTAAATCCCTAAAGTAAAATTATTTCGAATTTTTTTTTTTTTTTTTTTATCTTTCATTAGGTAGTGAAAAATGGGGTCTGTCATATGAATCTCAGACTTGAAGCTCTTAGAAAATGCTTTTTATTTAAAAAAAAAACTTCATTTATTTTATTTCTTTTTTAGTAAAAATTGAAACTACTCGCGAAGTATCCTACTCCCAAAATATTTTGAAACCAAGCCAAACTCCAGTCTCAGACAATATTAGCCAGTTAACGGAAGGCATCAATTTTGACGAAGATTTTGAAACGGATACAACTGCAATGGACGATTCTATTCTTTCAGTTTGATTTTGTAGGCTTCCTTTTTTATTATTAATATATAATTTCCATCTATCAGATCCTTGTCAAGATCAGCTTATAAAGACCAGTATTTTCATTTATTTTTGCACATAAGTTTGTCAGATATGATTCACACAATGTGAAAGGTAAGAAATTATCCCACCCCCCTCTCACAAAAATAAAGTTCGATTGAAATAAGAGTACCCAAGTGAAATGGCTTTCAACGAATCCTCTACTGGATATTTATAGTTTGAGGTCTTGAGTAAGAGCTCGTAAAAAAAAGAAGCAAATACCCCCACCTCCTCTCTCCAAAAAATTGCATTCCATTGAAATGAAAAGAATAAAATTGAAATCGCCATTATCGAAAAACTATAACTGAAGGTTTACAGATCCCATTCCTTAAAAAAAGTTATATTTTCCAATGGGTAGCGGTGATTTATGGGTATCGGTGATTATTAGTTTTTCAGTTTCAATGGCCTACTTCTGGTCTAGGAATATTGCAGTATGTTGTTTTAACAACCTAGTGTCTTTTGATTTAGCTCCACCCTTTACTCGAAGTCATATTGAATGTTTACTCCCCCTCTCCCCTCCCCCCAATATTGTCACAATTTGTTACTCGTGGCTTCGGGTAAAGTATTTAATTCTAGGATAAAACTGTCGGGTAGGTATAACTGAAGGTTTACAGACCCCATTCGTTAAAAAAAAAGATAGTTATATTTTCCTATGGGTAGCGGCGATTTATCTATTTATTTCTTTAAGAATTAAGGAACACGAGCTCTTTGGAAGTCTCTATGTCGGGCTAGTTCCAAACGGTATTCAATAATTATAGACGAATTTTTATTCAATTTTTTTGGTATTTGTATGAGAAAGTTTTGAGCCCATTGTCTAATAATTTTGAATAATTGGAACAAGTTTTTTGATCGATTCTTTGTGAAACATTTTTCTGATAGTTGGTCTTGAAAATCGACAGCCGCATCATCTAGTAATTTCAAATAGTTTGAAAAAGCTTTTTGACTTTTATTTGTTAAATATTTTTTAACTTTTTGGTCTGGAAAATCCATGAGTCCGCCGTCTAATGATGTTGAATAATTTGAGGAAGCTAATTTGGTTAACTATTATTTAATAGTTATCGATTAAATAATATCGATTACTTATTTAGAATTTTTTTGTGTTTGGTCAGGGAAATAGACTACCCATCATCTAACGACTTCGAATTATTGGAGAAAGGACTTTGATCCATATTCGTTAGATGTTTTTTGCCTTTAGTGTGTAATATCGTTGAGCCCGTTGTTTAGTGATGTTAAATAATCGAAACAAGCGTTTTGATCGACTAATTGTGAAGTATTTTTTGGTATTTACTCTCGAACTTTTTTGAGCCCATTGTTTGACCATGTCGAATAATTGTCGAAATTAATTGGAGGGCAGCTAACACCCCTTCCACGCCCACCATTTCCCCAAACATCCAATCAAATTATGAGATAGCCATTTTGTTCCATGCAGTTAATGTTCAGGAAATGATACCTTTGAGCAGGACACTCCCCCAAAGTCTTCAGGGCAAGGGTTATAAGGTATGCCCTAGGGGCATATACGTTTTTATTGAAATCTTTGTCGTAGAAACTTGAAAAAGGGCTCATTCGATTGGAAATTCAAAGGTCTAGTGCCCTCTTTAATAGTCGAAAGTGATTTGAGGGCAACTAGCCCCCCTCTCTCGCCCACCTTTTCCCCAAACATATCCAATCAAAATTTTTAGGTAGCTATTTTGTTCAGTGTTGTGGATTTCCATATAGAAATTATGTTTATGAGGAGGACACTCCCCCACAGCCCTCAGGGCAAGGGTTGTAAGTTATGCCCTGGGGGCTTATAAGGTTTTTATAGAACGTGTCGTCGTAGAAACTTCAAAAAGGGCTAATTCGATTGGAACTTGAAATGGCTAGTGCCCTTTTTTTATAGTCGAAAGTGATTAGAAGGCAACTAACACCCCTTCCCCGCCCACCATTTCCCCAAATATCCAATCAAAATTTTTAGATAGCTATTTTGTTCCACGCAGTTTAAAGTTCAGGAAATTATATCTTTGAGCAGGACACTCCCCCACAGTCTTCAGGGCAAGGGTTACAAGTTATGCCCTGTGGGCATATAAGGTTTTTATTGAAATCTTTGTCGTAGAAACTTGAAAAAGGGCTCATTCGATTGGAAATTCAAAGGGCTAGTGCCTTTTTAATAGTCGGAAGTGTTTTGAGGGCAACTAACCCCCCTCTCACGCCCACCTTTTCCCCAAACACATCCAATCAAAATTATTAGATATCTATTTTATTCAACGTAGTTGAAAGTTTTTGAAATTAGGTCTTTAAGGATGACAACCCATCCCCCCCCACAACCCTCAGGGCAAGGGCTATAATTTATGCCCTTTGGGCATATAAGGTTTTTATTGAGATCTTTGTCGTAGAAACTTGAAAAAGTGCTCATTCGATTGGAAGTTCAAAGGGCTAGTGCCTTTTTTTATAGTCGAAAGTGATTGAAGGACAAACAACCCCCTCTCACGCCCACCATTTCCCCAAACATATCCAATCAAAATTTTGAGATATCCATTTTGTTCAACATAGTCGAAAGTTCTGGAAATTGGGTTTTTTAGGATGATAACCCCATCAGAGCTCTCAGTGCAAGGGTTGTAAGATATGCCCTAGGAGCGTATAATGTTTAAATAGAAAGTTGTTGTAGAAATTTCAAAAAGGGTCATTTGATTGGAAATTGAAATGACCATTTTTAATAGTCGAAAGTGAGTGGAAAGTAATTAACCCCCCTCTCACGCCCACCATTTCCCCAAACACATTCAATCAAAGTTTAGAGATAGTCATTTTGTTCAACATAGTTGAAAGCTCTGGAAATTATGTATTTAAGGAGGACAAACCCCCCAGAGTCCCAGGAAAAGGGTGTAAGTTATGCCCAGGGGGCATATAAGGTTTTTAGTGATAGAGTTGTCGTAAAACTTCAAAAGCTGGTCATTCAATTGGAAATTGAGAGAGCTAGTGTCCTTTTTAACAGTTGAAAGGGATTGGAGGGTAACTAACCGCCCTCTCATGCCCACCATTCCCCCAAACTCATTCAATCAAAATTTTCAGATAGACATTTTGTTCAACGTATGTAGAAAGTTCTGGATACTAGGTCTTTTGGGATGACAACCCCCCCCCCCAGCCATCAGGGCGAGGGTTGTAAGTTATCCCCTGGGGGCATATAAGGTTTTTATTGAAAGCGTTGTTGTAGAAACTTCAAAAGGGCTCATTTGATAGGAAATTGAAAGGGCTAGTGCCTTTTATAATAGTTGAAAGTGATTGGAGAAAGACTAACGCCCCTCTCACGCCCACCATTTTCCCATACACATCCTATCAAAATTTTGAGATAGCCACTTTGTTTAACGTAGTTGAAACTTCTGGAAATTAGGTCTTAGAGGATGACAACTACCCTCAAGGCCCTTAGGGTAAGGGTTGTAATTTATGGCCTGAGGGAATATAAGGTGTTTTTAGGAAGTGGTGTCGTAGAAACCCAAAAAGGGCTCATTCGCAGGGGCGCCATTTGGGGGGGGGGGTAGGGGTGGGCCAGTGCCCACCCAAATTTTTCTGGGGGGCCCAAGCGTCTTCCCACAATGGCCTTTTTTTCTTTTACAAAATATACAGGAACAAAATTAAAATTAGCAATTAGTCAAAATTTTGAAACTGCTACATTTATATGTAGATTAACTTAGATAATAGTGAGATTACTAGTGCAACTGGGTCGTGCACAGGGTTGCCAACTGGACATATTTTATGTCCAAAGGACATATTTCTATGTGCCTGGACATAATGACATAATAGGGCAAAAAATGGACACATTTCAGACATTTGGGACATAAAGTGGACACATTTTCCAAAATTATTACGTAAAACAAATTACTTTCACAAAAAACTGTCATGCATCACCAAAAGACTGCTAAGACTTATATCTACTTATTTTTTAAGCCCTGTGTTTATTTTCTAGGGTTACTTGCTCGTCCCTGAAGCAAACTTTTTGGAAATACCTTCAAAATTCTTTCACCTATAAATGGTATTATTGCCCTGATTTTTACTCGGCATGGTCAAGATAAAGGACAAGCTGTCGCCTTTCTCATATAAACTTACTTCCGGCTTCCGAACGTCACACAAAAATCTCAATGAAAAGTTAACAAAATCAAACCTTTCGATTGTTGATGGTCTGAAATCAAAACTAAAGCCAAGTTGTCAAACACCCGGGGTACATTCCTTCAGTTTGAAAATTTTCATCACGGGAAAGGAGCTGAGAGCTGCTTTTGATCTTTGCAGAGAAGGATTTAGTTAAAAACTTGGATTTCGACCAGCTTGTTGACGACTTTGTGAAGATGAAGCCACGACGGTTCCCTTGTTGCCTTGAGTGTTCACTGATCTGTTTCAAAATTTTATTGTATTTTTTGATTTCGTAAATATACTTGATCGAGCAAAGTTTTGCATCGTCATAGCCGGAGCGTGACTCCGACTTGGACTAAAGTATCAAACAGTTCGTGGTAACGAACTGTAAGTAAGGAGCGACCCGGCTCAATGGTAACCGAAACTCTAAAAAACGGGATTTTGATACCAATAGATACATCAAAAGAATCAGATTTTAATTCTGATTTCAAATATATAAGTTTCATTAAGTTTAATCTTATCCATCAAAAGTTACGTGCCTGAGAAAATTTGGCTGATTTTCGAAAAAAGGGGGAAAGACCCCGTAAAAGTTATAGAACCCTCATGAAAATCACACCATCATATTCAGCGTATCAGAGAACCCTACTGTAGAGGTTTCAAGCTCCTATCTACAAAAATATGGAATTTTGCATTTTTTGCCAGAAGAAAGACCACGGATGTATGTTTTTTGTTTTTTTTTTGTTTTTTTTCCCAGGGGTGATCGCATCGACCAAGTAGAATAGCGTGGGAGGGTTAATTAAAATGGAAATGAAAAGTTCTAGTGCCTTTTTTAAGTGACCAAAAAAAATGGAGGGCAACTAGGCCCCCTCCCACGCTCATTTTTTTCCCAAAGTCACCCGATCAAAATTTTGAGATAGCCATTTTGTTCAGCATGGTCGAAAATATGATAAAAATGTCTTTTAGGATGACTTGACCCCCCACAGTCCCCAGGGGGAGGGCTGAAATTTATGAACTGTTATAAATGTTAGCATATAGTTTTGGTTATGGGGATGCATACAGACTTTTTCCGAGGAGATTTTTTCTGGTAGGTGGGGGAAGGAGAGGGTCGGGGTCTATATGTAAGGATCTTTCCATAAAGGAAGTTTTCATGGGGGAAGGGAAATTGCTATGAAGGGGGCGCCGGAGTTCCCAGCATTATTAAAGAAAAAGATCAGGAATTAAATAAAAAAAAACAAGTTTTTCAACTGATCAACTGATTGTGATTAAGAGGTCATTTTTAAAGAACTGGAAAAAAAATTCGAACTATAGTTTAAAGAGCAGGGTATTGACTAGGGGGCGAACCACCTAATATACGTGTTAACAATTTATGAATATAGAAGTTCGTTACGTAAGTTAATTCTAAGTTACGTATATTCATTACTAATAAAAACGTTCGTAAATAAAATTAAACAAGTTTCGAGAAAACCATTTAACCAAATATAATATTCAAATTTTTTTTTAGTTATTCATGTACGATGAGCCAAGACCAAACCCTGAATCAGTTAAAAAACGTTCAAAAATTAAACAAAACAAAAAAGTTTTTTTAACAGAAAGCAAGAAACAGCATTAAAACTTAATACAAACAAAAATTATTCTGTATATGAAAGGGGCTGCCCCCTCCTCAACGCCTCGTCTTTACGCTAAAGTTTGACTTTCTCACAACTCTATTTTTTTAAACAATAAAAAAACTTTAGCGTAAAGAGCGAGGCGTTGAGAAGGGGACAACCCCCTTCATATACGGAATAATTTCTGTTCGTTTTAAGTTTTAACGTCGTTCCTTACTTTCAGTTAAAAAAACTTGTTTTTTTTTATTTAATTTACTGTAAGCAGCGAGCTGAAGAATTCGGCTACAGAATATACTTTAGTCAAAGCGTGAGTTTCTACAGAGGTTCGGCTTTCGTCAAGTTATAGGTTCGGAAAAGTGGAAGATTCCCAAACGGCTGTTTTTTTTAACATCGCACATACTGTTTCCGCTTTCTTCAGATATTTGGCCTTTTCCGAACCTATGGGATAAGAGCGAAAGAAGGAAAGGCAAAGCAATTGAGACAATTTCCTTAATTTTCACTGTAACTCCCACGGAAGGCAGTTTTTTTTTCGGATAAAGCTCGAGGCAATTTTTTTTTTTTTTACAATCCTGCTTCGGGGCCCATGTCGATTGCTTGCCCACCCTAAGGTTTGGCTGAAATGGCGCCTCTGCTCATTCGATTGGAAATTGAAAGGCCTAGTGCCCTTTTTAATAGTCGAAAGTTATTGGAAGGCTTGACATTTTTATAATAAAGATCGATGTGGGTATAATGTTATTTTTTGTTGCTGTTGTTGTTTAGACCAGGGCACTTTGTATCGAAGGAGTTGTAAGAACTTCGAAAAGGGCTCATTCGATTGAAAATAGAAAGGGCTGATGCCCTTTTTAATAGTCGAAAGTTATTGTAGGACAACTAGTCCCCCAACCCAGCCCACCCAACCAATTTCCGTTTTTTTTAAAAAATAAATGTTTCCATAATATTAAATCAAAATGCACCGTGTTAATGCTAATTCCCAATAAGGCATCTCAGCAGTATGCCAAGTACGACTGAGGGTATTATGTTCAAATTTTCGGGGCTGCTTCTGCTCTTAAAATGTAACCGAAACAAAAAAGTGTAAGTATTTCCAAGCTATTAAAGAAAGTAAACAAATTTTTTTGCGAATGGTATCAAGTTTTCTACTTCAGGTCAACTAAAGGAGGTATGAAACTAAATTAAACACTACTATTTGTGTTCAGATTTGTAAGAGGGAGTTCGTTGTTAAAAATTGCTGAAAATTTTTCTCCAGCATATAAATAGCAGGCCAAACTATAAATTCTTTAAAAAAACGAAAAGATTTAAAGTACGGGTATTATTTTGTTTTTCTCTGAAAAGACTATGTCACTATAAAACGAACAGAAATTAATTAAAAAAAACTTTTTCCACAAAATAAGTTTCTCAAAGAAATGTAAACAACCCCAGTAAACGAAAAATGAGCAAAAATAAAATCAAATGATCTACCAAGCGTGAAACTACCACAAATCAGCATCAATAAATAAATGAAACCCAAAACAAACAGAGATTACAATGAATAACCGAATCAAACTCAAAACGAGTAGAAATTAACAAAAGTTGGGCTCAAAACCCCTATGCCTTCCCAAGGTCAGAATATAATTTGCACTTTACTGAAAAAGTAAAAATGAATGTGAATTGTCAGTTTAATATACATATACCGATATTTAGTAATCAAAACGTTAATAATATTTGATTTATTAAAGTTATAAAAGTAAAAACCTTTATATTTTTTCGGTTTACTATTTTTTTTTTGGTAGCTTAAGTAAAGTAGGAAAGAAAGACCCCGTGTAATTTACTACAAAGAGTCCAAAGCAGGCAAGGAAATACAAACGAGAATTTTGAACGATTAGCTAACAATGTTTCATATTAATTTTGAATTAGCTCTTGAAAAACTGAAGTTAGCTAATAATAAATATGAATAAAAGATATGATCTGGGTTAACTTTTTTAGCCCAGTCCAACGAGTATGGATAACTTACAAGAGTGAGATACAAGAGCAAATTCGGAAATCCGCCCGATCCTACTACAAGAATAAGGTCAAAGAATTATTTATCAATAAACCCAAAAATTGGTATTCCGAGGTAAAAAAAAAGTTGTGTAGTAGGAGTCTAGACCAGCTTAACTTCAATCTACCTGAATCCCCAGAAGTTACTGCTAATAATCTTAACAAGTTCCTTGCTTCCATCGTCCGGAGCCTTCCAGCATTGTCTTATAAATTACCAACTGATGTTCTCCTACCTGTTTTCCCCTCCATATCTCCGTCTGAGGTCCAAAAAAGAATTGGTAAACTAAGAAATACAAGTGTCTGCCCTTTAGAGATCCCGTTCCTCTTATTAGTGCTTTCAGTGACTTTCTCTGAAAGCCCTTGTCTGGTATGATATTGTCCGTAGAGATAATGCGACTATCCCTCCTCAGGCTCCGAAAATATAAAGTCCCAATATCTTTGTAATTTGTAGATTAAAACCAACGTTATATAAGTAAAGTGGCCGATAATAGGTTCTAAATTGTAAATTTAGTCAAAGATATTTCCCTTTAATAAGGTTAGTCCCGGGCTTAGTAGTTTAAAAAAAGCTGAAGATCGCAAATGTTAAGATGGTTAATCCCTAGGCCAAATTGGTTCTGATTTATTCTAATCCTCATTAATGGGTAAAGTATTTTTGTATATAAGTGTTCTGTGCACGTAGAATTTTAATTCCTAAAGAGGATATTACATTTCATTACATTAACATGTTGAGATGAGGTGCCTGATAAAAAGGGTTACGATAATGCTGTAATTATGTAGATAATACCCTCATCTATATAAAGTACATGGGCATTAAAGCTTAAGAATCTCTTATTTCCGGCTTTGAATGCTGGTAGATTAGTTAACTTAAATCTTTACAAGAAGAACAGGGGAAGTAGAATATTAAACCCTATCGATAAAATCGCCAGAATTCTACGTTTTTATACTCTGATCTCTGAGGGAAGTGAAAGAGAGCTCATAGCAATTTTGAAATAGAAATAGATTGAGAAGCATGAAGATATAACAACAGCCAATACAATAAGAGGGGGTAAGATCATTATTTCTTGAGATATTCATTTAATAAAAAACCGTAGGAAAGGGCGGAGTCCGGCCAAAGAGAGGAGACCAAATGAAATCGAAACCTTTTAAGTTAATCTGGTGTTGTCACTCATCTGAGGCAGGGAAAATAGACCCCCCTGCTGTAATAGGGCTACTACAAAATAAAGAATAGTCAAGTAAGTGACATAATAAATTGACAAAAAAAAACTGCTTTTATTAATTATAAGCCACGATAGATGTTTAACAGAGGAAAAAGCTATGATTATACGGAGGTTGGACTGGGTAAGACCCAGTCCCAGTTAAAAATGAAAATGACTGGTTCAGAGTGCTTGCTAAAAAGATCACTGAGGCTACTGATTGAATTAAAAAATATTTTAGTCTATTTTCCTTTCTTTCGGTAAGTTTTTTCGAGAAAAGACAATTTTTTAGTTCTAGTCAGTTCGGGTTTAGGAGTCATCATTCTACAGAGCATGGAGTTTTGTTTTTAACAACTTTTATTAATGATGCTTTAGACAAGGGCATGAAGATAGCTTCTATATTTTTGGATCTTACTAAAGCATTTGAATATGTTGATCATGATATCCTAGTTCAAAAACTATATAGTAGTGGTATACGTGTTGATTTTTTAAATGTCAGAGTTAGTTTTATTAGTGGAAGGACTCAGTGTGTCGCGATGGGTGGAGTTACATCTAAAATTGAATATATTTCGATTAGAGTACCCCAGGGTTCTGTTTTCGGTCCGTTATTGATTTTGGTTTATATAAATTACCATTGTAGAGCGTCAAGTTCTGTGTCTTGTTCTTTAGACTTTGATAATTATTGTACTAGAGGAATTACACAATGTTTTTCTGATGATTCACCTTTCACCCTAGCTGCTAGAACTGAAAATGAGCTGATGACTATGTTGAAACAAGATATTTCTTCGATTGAAAAGTGGATGCGAGTAAATAAATTGAAACTGAATCACAATAAGTTGAATTTTTTGATTTATGGTAGAATTACTGGACATTATCCATGGATTAATAGTATAGAAGTAGGGCACCATACTATTGTAAGATCTACTAGTACTAGATACCTTGGTGTTATAATTGATGAAAGCCTTAGTTCTAAGGACCATATTGCATCTGTTAACAGTAAATTGTCTCGTAATATTGGTACTATGCGTAAACTTAGGTATCTTTTTCCGTGTGAAATTCTGAGAATGCTGTATTTTTCTATGGTTCACCCATATCTCATTTACTGTTGTATGGTTTGGTCGAAAACTTTCGTAACTCACCTCCATCCGCTCTGCGTAACACAGAATATGGCAATTAGAGTTCTTTATGGTAATCAAATTGACCTATTTGCATCGGTGAGGCATCTTTACCGTGAGAAGAAAATTCTACCGTTAGCAGGAATATGTGTATTCTATAATGCTCTGTTTATGTTTAAATATTTAGCTTCGGAGTTACCATCATGTTTTTCAGGAATGTTTAGTCTTGCGTCTACTGTTCACGATCATTTGACACGATCTTCTCAGTTGATGCAAAGACCAGCGATGGTTACGTCTAGGTCTAGGTTTTCAATTTGCCATGTTGTTCCGTTAGTTTGGGAGAGTTTGCCAGAGGATTTGAGGAAGGTGGGGGGTTTGTAGGATTTTCTTAAGTCGCTAAAGAACCATTGTTTTGATGTGTATATTTTTAATTGATTATTCCACGCCACTTAAGTTTTGTTTTTGAGGAGGGTTTAGTTGCAGCTGAATATGATTATAATTATTATATTTTTGTTGGGTGTTGTTTGGAGGTTCGTTGGTTTTCGGGTCCGGTAAGTTGAGCTCTAATTATGTTGTTTTTTTTTTTTTTTTTCTCTCTCTTTTTTTTGTTTCTTGTTTTTTTTTTATTTGTTAGGAGGGTTTTCTCCCGCACAAGCATTGCTTCAGGGAATCGATGATGTATATATTTTTTTTAAATAAACCCATTGTTACTGTTACTGTTTCTTCAATCATAAAGAAATAAAGCTCAAAGAGTTTATTTCCATTCTAATTCACAAACTCAGCCATGAGTGGGAGGATACCATAGGGATATAGGAAAAAATAAGCATAATCACTTAATCACCTAAAGAGAGATTTCTCTATCATTAGGGTATGAGCCCAGTAGCTGAACTTAGTTTACTCTTTAATTCAGCCGATGGGAGAAGCCACAAGTCACTCCAATTTCCTATTGAATGAGCCCTTTTCGAAGTTTTTACGACAACTTCTTCGATACGAAGTGCCTTGTTCTAAAGGAAAAAACAATAAATAATACATTGTGCCAACATCGTTCTTATGTACCCTCAGGGCACAACTTAAATCCTTGCCCCCAGTGTTGTGGGGAAGTTTCCTCCTCAAAAACATGTTTTCTATCTGAAAATCAACTACGCTGAGCAAAATGGCTATCTCAAAATTTTGATTCGATGTGTTTGGGAGAATGATGGGCGTGGGGGAGGGGGTTAGTTGCCCTTCAATCATTTTTGGCTATTAAAAAGGGCACCACCCTTTTGAATCTCCAATCGAATGAGACTTTTTTGAAGTTTCTACGACAACCCCTTCTATAAAATCTTATATGCCCCCAAGGAATAACTTACAACCCTTTCCCGTTAGGCTGTGGGGGAGTCTCCTCCTCAAAAAGTAATTTTTATCGGTAAATCAACTACGCTGAACAAAATGGCTATCTCAAAACTTTGATTGGATAAGTTTCGGGAAATGGTGGGCGTAGAAGGGATGTTAGTTGCCTTCCAATCACTTTCGGCTATTAAAAAGGGCACAAGCCACTCCAATTTCCAATTGAAAGAGCCCTTTTCGAAGTTTCTACGACAACTTCTTCGATACGAAGTACCCTGCTCTAACGGAAAAAAATAATACAATGTGCCAACATCGTTCTTATATGCCCTCAGGGCATAACTTAAAACCCATGCCCCGAGGGTTTTGGGGGAGTGTCCTCAAAACATATTTTTTATCTGGAAATCAACTACGCTGAACATAATGGCTATTCCAAAATTTGATTTGATGTGTTTGAGGGAATGATGGACATGGGGGGGGGGGGCTAGTTGCCCTCTAATCACTTTTGACTATTAAAAAAGATATTAGCCCTTTGAGTTTCCAATCGAATGAGCCTTTCTTGAAGTTTCTACGGCAGCGCCTTCTATAAAAACCTTATATGCCTCCAGGGCGTAACTTACAACCCTTGTCCTGAAGGCTGTGGAGGAGTGTCCTCCTCAAAGACATAATTTTCATCTTGGAATCAACTATGCTGAACAAAATGGCTATCCCACAAATTTTAATTGGATGTGTTTCGGGAAAAGGTGGTTGTGAATGGGGTGTTTGTTGCCTTCCATTCACTTTCGAATATAAAAAAGGGCAAAAATCAATACGATTTCCAATTGAATGAACCCTTTTCGAAGTTTCTACGACAACTTCTTTTATACGAAGTACCCTGCTCTAAAGGAAAAAAAAATAAATAATACATTGTGCCAACATCGTTCTTATATGCCCTCAGGGCATAACTTAAACCCTTACCCCGAGGTTTGTGGGGGAGTGTCCTCCTCAAAAACATATTTTCTATCTGGAAATCAACGACGCTGAACAAAATGGCTATCTGAAAATTTTGAATGGACGTGTTTGGGGGAATGATGGGCGTGGGGGGGGGTGGCTAGTTGCCCTCTAATCACTTTTTACTAATAAAAAGGGCACTAACCCTTTGTATTTCCAATCGAATGAGCCTTTTCAAAGTTTCTACGACAACGCCTTCTATAAAAACCTTATCTGCCCCCAGGAAATAACTTACAACCCTTGCCCTGACGGCTGTGGGGGAGTGTCCTCCTCAAAAATATAATTTCTATCTGGAAATCAACGACGCTGAGCAAAATGGCTATCTCAAAGTTTTAATCGGATGTGTTTCGGGAAATGGTGAGCTTGGAAGGGTTGTTAGTTGCCTTCCAATCACTTTCGACTATTAAAAACACCCTTTTTGAAGTTTCTACGACAACTTCTTTGATGCGAAGTGCCCCGTTCTCAAGGAAAAAATAATAAATAATACATTGTGCCAACATCGTTCTTATATGCCCTCAGGGCATAAATCAAAACCCCTGCCCCGAGGGTTGTTATGGAATGTCCTGCTCAAAATCATAATTTGTATCTGGAAATCAAGTAGGCTGAACAAAATGGCTATCTCAAAATTTTGATTGGATGTGTTTAGGGCAATAATGGGCGTGGGCCGGGGGCTAGTTGCCTTCCAATCACTTTCGACTATTAAAAGGGAACTAGTCCTTTCAATTTTCAATTGAATGAGCATTTTTTGAAGTTTCTACGACAACACCTTCTATTAAAAAGGGTACTAGCCCTTTGAATTTCCAATCGAATGAGACTTTTTTGAAGTTTCTAGGATAACGCCTTCTATAAAAAAATTATATGCCCCAAGGGCATAACTTACAACCCTTGCCCTGAAAGCTGTGGGGGAGTCTCCTCCTCAAAAAATAATTTCTATCAGGAAATCAACTACGCTGAACAAAATGGCTATCTAAAAATTTTGATTGAATGTGTTTTGGGAAATGGTGGGCGTGGAAGGGATTGATTAGTTGCACTCCAATTACGTTAGACTATTAAAAATGGCTTCAGCCCTTTCTATTTTCCATCGAATGAGCCCTTTTCGGAGTTCCTACGACAAGCTGTTTGATTTGACAAGCTGTGGGAACTAGCTGTTTGATTTTCCAATCGAGTGAGCCTTTTTTGAAGTTTCGACGACAACAGCTTCTATAAAAACCTTATATGCCCCCGGGGATAACTTAAAACCCTTGCCCCGAGGGTTGTGGGGGAGTGTCCTCCTCAAAAACATATTTTCTATCTGGAAATCAACTACGATGAACAAAATGGCCATATCAAAATTTTGATTGGATCTGTTTGGGTGAATGATGAACGTGCGGGGGGGGGGGGCTAGTTGCCCTCCGTTCACTTTCGACTATTAAAAAGAGCACAAGCCACTCAAATTTCCAATTGAATGAACCCTTTTCGAAGTTCCTACGACAACTTCTTCGATACGAAGTGCCCTGCTCTAAAGGAAAAATAAATAAATGATTCATTCTGCCAACTTCGTTCTTATATGCCCTCAGGGCATAACTTAAAACCCTTGCCCCGAGGGTTGTGGGGGAATGTCCTCCTCAGAAACATATTTTCTATATTGAAATCAACTACGCTGAACAAAATGACTCTCTTAAAATTTTGATTGGGTGTGTTTGGGGGAATGGTGGGCGTGGGGGGGGGGGGTCTAGTTGCCCTCCAATCACTTTCGACTATTAAAAAGGGCACTAGCAACTCCAATTTCCAATATAATGAGCCCTATTCGAAGTTTTGACGACAACTCCTTCGATACGAAGTGCCTAGGTAATGAAAAAAAAAAAAACATTGTCCCCACATCGTTCTTTACTTAGCGCGCTGCCTATGATACTTCAAACACATACGTCTATCTATGCATTGAAAATGCATTGTATTAAATATACTACATAAATAACTGTAATCAGGCCGGTGAGGAACATCATTCTGTCAAAAGAGTGAAACCACTGTACAAGTCGTGAAGTCATCACAAAGGCTCCCATTCCTGTGGCCAAGGGTCAGGGTCTAATGCTGACTAAATGATAGGGGTGATTCAATTGATTCATCATTCTCTTGCTTAGAGAGTCATTAGAGTCATAAAGATATAGGACTGATAATAGCCATAGATAATTCTAGTACTAACAGAATAATTTGTGAAAAGATTACAGCTGTGGTGATATAAATATTTCTAGGGTATCTTGGCGCCTTAAGAGAGTTAAGGAGGTGGACGGCAATCATGTTAGCTGCGAGTCGTGCAGAGAGTGTGATAGGCCGAATGAGGTTTCTAATAATTTCAATTAATACTATAAATGGCATAAAAGGTGTTGGTGTTCCCAATGGGACGAAATGGTCTAAAGCATTTAGAGTTTCTCTTATTCAAGCATAAATGATAAAAATTATTCATAGAGGGACTGCTAGTCTCAAGTGACCACCAAGTGTCTGGTGACAGTAAACATGCAGGGAAATAAGCCAACAAAACTATTAAAAAGAATAAATAAAAAAGGGCAATTACTAGAATGTTGGCTCCAATTATAGTCGGTCCCATAAGGAGGGAAATTTCTCGGTTTATTCCGTTTAGGGCCCCCTTAGTTAAAAATAAAGGTTGTGAGGGGATTAGTCAAAAAGATATCGCTATAAACAAGAGTGGGGTCAATATTCTCAACCAATTGGTTAAGAAAGAGGAAGTTGGGTCAAATACTGAAAACAGTTCTGTTATCATTCTCAACTCGGGTAAATAGTTTGGTGAAAGAACTCCCTAGTAGAGGAGATTAGGTGCGGCTGATTGAGGAAAAAGACTACAGCCATAAGAGTTTATAGGAGGATTATAATTCAAGGAAGTGGTATTGTTTGGGGAATAAGTGACTTCCATCGGCTTCTTAAAGTTGAGAACGTTGTATTTATTGCTAAGCGAAGTCTTTACCTCACAGGGGGTAATCACCATAAGAAAGCTTAAGAGGCTACCGCTTAAACTTCAGCCACCCTGCGAAATCTGTAATTCAAGTCACTTTAGGAATCCCCCTCTCCAATAGCTTCAGTTACAATAGCTATAAAGCTATGTCCAGAGCCGCAAATTTCAGAGCACTGGCCGTAAAACACTCCGGGTATATTCACTAAAACTCTGGACTGATTAAGCCGGCCCGGGACTGCGTCCATTTTAATCCCTAAAGATGGTACGGCCCACGAGTGTAGAACGTTATCTGAGGTAATCATCAGACGGATAGCTTGATAATAGGGGACAGGCATACGATTATCTACATCAAGCAAATGATATATACCAGCAGAACGTTCATTTGAAGGAATCATATAAGAGTCAAATTGAATGTGATAAAAGTCAGAGTACTCATAAGATCAATATCATTGGTGCCCTGTTACTTTAATTGTTAGGGCGGGGTTGTGAATGTCATCAATCAAGTAAAGAAGGCGGATAGAAGAGAGGGCAATAGTAACTAGAATAATAGCAGGGATAACAGTTCACACTGTCTCGATTGCCTGTCCATCAAGAAGATAACGATGGAGAAACCTATTGGAAAATAGCGCGGCTATAAAAAATCCAACAAGCGAAGTGAAAGAATGACTGTTAATAGGACGTGATAGTGGAAAAAGATAAGGCGTCCGTTACGTAATTGCCAACTCCAGTCTTTCGGGTCGAGTTCTGACGCCGTATTATGCCATTCCATAACCTGATAGAAGACTATTAGAACGAAATTTCACAGCCGATGGAGTTGGTGGAAGTTTCTCTGGGTTCACAAAAGCTGATTTCTTTGAGCTTTTCAGTTTTTTAAGAAAAACCCTGTATTTAGCTTTGCTGAGATCCTCCCCTTTTTTAGCATTGTAGAAACAGCAAAATATTTTCACCGTCTTGCTGGACTTCTTCCTTCGTTGAGCGCGAATTAAGGAATAATTCACAGTTATTCCTAAATTCGTCATGGCTTTTCAGGAATAGCAAGACAGCCTGCTTTCCTATCCCAAACAACCAGGACGTCGTGTCGCAACCAATAAAAGCTTGGGCAACAAGAATAGAGTGACAAATCTGTCCCAGCGATCTTTTGATAAAGTTGATGTGCCAGTATTTAGTTGACAGCACTCTTGACTTGGTACTGGTTTCGAAGTGGAGACCCCTGGCTTCCGGAGGCAGGTGATGGAGGAAAAGGATCAATAAATCAGTGTTGTTCCCGACTACTGCGGTTACCCTTTCCTTGGCCGCATTAACAGCTGTAAATGCAATCAGAACGCCCACATCTCTCTCTCCATGAAGGAAAGTGAGGCCGGTTTGGACAACTTTCTTACCAAAAGCTCGAATAATGTTCTGCTTATGGTTGGGATTCCACAAGAAGTCCTCCTTCTTCCTTTGCAGCTTCATACTCAGTGTGAAATTGACGGTGGGACACTGGATACCTTTTGTTCGTCTAACCTAGGTGACATCTTTGGCAGACGGACCTGAACTGTAACCATCAAAGACGATGGAAGCATTTGAATACTTTTGTGTCACGAATGAAACGTAACTGTTGCAAATATGTTCGAAAGTGTTTCCTGTTTTACATGGAATATGCTGGAGCAGCCCTCTGCCATCGAGCACGTATTTTTCCAGCTCTTTTTATAGGACGTTCTCAGGTTCTGCCTTTGCTAATTTCCAAATAGCTTTCACTAGTTCTGCTTTATCTGGCTGTGGCGGCAAGCTTTACGATTCGAAAAGGGCAGTAGGGTAGCTTGAGAGTTTGAATCTGAGAGTTTCTTCCATATCCCCTCCGGCTGTAGTTGCCGCTGCTGCAGGACGGAGGAACAGAAGACTTGCGTAATTTTTATGCCTTCATCGTCATTTTCCTAAATGTTGCCTTAATAGGCCATCATAATCGCTTTGTTTTTACGCTTGAAGATGTAGCAATCAGCATCGGCGTCGTCCATTGACTTCAGAATTTCTTTTCCTATCGCCTTTACTGCATCCGTGGTGACATTCCTTGCTGCTGTAATACCCTTCAATATATTGTGCGATTGAGTGCAGTTGTCATATGGGCAGGACTACGCAAAAAAGCTAATAAAGTCTTTACGTCCTTTCTATCTGAGCTGGTCTTGCGAAAACGTGCTGGTCAGAAGACACGTACTCAACGCCGATGAGAGACTGCATAAGCTCACTAATTTCAGTTCGCGCTGGCATTGACATTGTCCAGACCAATCTTTACGTCTAACTAGTACCATTTCCCCTCGTGAGTCTCATGCTTGTTTTCAGTATCCTCACCAGTACTTGCTCAATTACTAAGTCGGAAGAGAGCCCAGCCCAAAATCTATCGCTTCTTCGAATGACAAACATCCCATCTGCGATGTCTTTACACAGTTTCTGATTACTTTCTATCAGCTCTTTCATTTGCTGAAGAAGTATTCTCACTGATTTCCTGTACAGGTTGTGGCCTGCAGCTGCAAAGTAAGTGAGAATCTCAGGGAGTGCTGGAAGATACTGCTCCCAGTTTCCAGTCCGTTCTGTCCTGACGGCCTTCTTAAGCACTCCGAACATTTCTGAATACTGAAGCCATATTTTGCTATCCTGTTGTTCTGCAGCGTGTCTTGAAACTCCATTATTCGTGTTTGGATTCGACGCACTATGTCTGTGTTGGATCCGTCTTCAAAGGTTACTTCCTCATTGAGTAGAGCCATACATATTGCCGCAGCTCTGCAGTCTTGATGACTCGCACGCATGTCATCTGTGCAGTCGAAATCATACGATTTGCAAATGAGAATGATATGCAATACTGAATCTATAAGCTCGTGCGCTCTCATGGCTCTTGAAACAGCCTTACCACTAAGGATATGCTTAATGGTGTTACCGGCATATAGGGATTCGAGCAATTCTTTTATTCCTATTTCCGTCATCAAGTGCCCGATCGGTCCAAGGAAGCTCATACGGCAATGGAGACCACCGATAATTGGAACTGCTGCCTTGATAAGACTATCAGCAGGCTCAGCATTAATGATGTTCACCGCTTTCATGTACAAAGGTTGGTCGAAAGTAACAACTGGTACCATTCCGTGCTGGCGTGCTTTATTGAAGATAAAACGTAATGTCGTGTATACACAAGAAAAATCGGAGGGGTTATACTTGATCATAGGCAGAAAAACAATCGACGAAGAGCTTGCACGCCATAGTAGGTCAATGCCATCGATCTTGGTGTCAAAGGTGATGGTCGGGATGGGTTTGTACACAAGACTGTTCTCCTGTTGGCTTCTGTTGTAAAAGAAGAAAGGGACTTGTCCAACCTGTTGGAGTACTTCAAGGTTTACAACTGCTCTTTGAATTATGATTTGAAATTTGGGTAGCCTTGGTGTGGCACAAGCTAGCATGCCCATTCCATGGAAAGTACCTTTTTCGTCAATAGGGCAAATATTGTGGTCGAAACTGTCGCCAATGAACTGAATGAAGGTTTGAGAAGTCATCCCTGGAAAATCTGTACCATGAGTTACTGTGGCTGAATGCTCGAATCAAAGCACTTCAGAGTAAGAAGTAGAAAAACCTAGTTTATTCATCTGATAGATGAGAAAACGTGAACCAGACTGCTCGTGTAGCTGGACTCCAAGATATACTTGTAAAGGAGCGAGCAAAGATCGGGGACGGCAAGCCTGCATTATTGCTTGACCGATTAAACCTACCAGTAAGTACTGAATCTCCAGTAAACAGCAAAAGAGACGCACGACGAATAGAATATTAAACTCTCGTCAAAACAGTTTCAGAGGGTTTTTAAAACAGAGTTGATAGACCTTTCATTTCCAAGTTCTATAGAGCCATCTGACTATCGATTCATTTTAAAGGATATCTTGATTTCCCTCTCTTTTTCCCTTGTAACTAGAAAACGGGGGGAAGGACTAGTGGCAGAGCAATCAAAGTAACATATTCATTCTTCTTGCACTGAGAAACCCCAGGAAACAAGTCTTGTAACTAGAACGATACGCCCAGCCGAATACTCGATCCTCCAATACCCAAATCCCAAGAACTCGAAGTGCTATGGGTCTGGGTAAGACCGCGCTTCCTACCAAGGGGAGTGTCATCCCTAATCTTTGGAGTCGTCTACTACCCACCCAAAGCCCCATTCCGGAAGACTCTAGTCAACTACCTACAATACTCCGTCGACCATTTCCGGAGTAAATATCCTCTTGCCGGTATTGTGATATGCGGAGATTTCAATGATATTAAGCCTTCCTGGATAGAGTCCAGCCTATCACTGAAACAAGTGGTGAAGTCTCCAACCCGCGGCAGCAACCTACTTGACATGGTCTTCACTAACCTCGAACAGTACTACAACGAGCCAGAAATCACAGCAAGCATTGGCTTAAGTGATCACCTAACAGTGACCTGGAGACCGACGCATTCGTCACGGTGAAAAGTAATTAAACAAACAGTAACCTATCGACCGATCAGGGATGAACAAATTCCCGCCTTCAAGGGAAAGCTAACATTGCAGAACTGGACCCCTATTTACAGACTATCGTCCTCTGAAGACATGACAAATGCCTTCTGTGACCAACTTCAGAAAATGTTCGAAGAGCATTTTCCAGAAAAGAAACGGGTAGTAGGAAATGAAACGAAACCCTGGATCACGCCAGATATAAAAGAGCTTATCCTAAGGCGGGATAACTTGTACAACTCTAACAGAGCAGAGTCCAACAAGTTGTGAAATATAGTGGTGAGAATGATAAAGTATGCAAGGAAGCAGCACGGCCGCTTGACAGTACAGAAGCTTCTATCTTCCGATTCTAAAAAGTTTCATAGCACGGTTCAGAACATTCTTGGCCGAAAGCAGAAAAACGTTGAACTAAGAAACGAAAAAGGGGAGAAACTTACCGCTAACGCGATTAACGACCACTTTGCTACAATCTGTACAAAGTACCCTAGTCTTACATCACTTCTCGACCTTCCAAGCATTACTGAAATCCCTGTCATTGAAGCAGAAACCATCCAGACCGCTTTCTTAAAACTGGACGCATCCAAAGCCTCATTTCCTGGATAACTGCCGATCAAACTGATTAAAGCATGCAACAACTAGCTTGTGGTACCGTTTACTATCATAGTAAGCCAATGCCTGAGTGAGGGAACCTTCCCGACACGATTCAAAACTGCTGTGGTCATTCCTATACCGAAAAAATCATCCGTCGAATCTGCAAATGAGACCCATTTCAAAGACATCGATTTTCTCAAAAGTCCTGGAAGGAATTATCTCAAACGGCTTTTCGAAGATATTAGTGAAAATCTTGATCCTCGGCAGTACGGCTTTCGTCCAGGTCATAGTACTGTGCATTACCTGATCCGCCTCATCAGAGACATCCTGGAGCATCTGGAGATTGACGGTGCTTATATTGACTGCATCATCGCGGACTTCGTGAAAGCGTTCGACTTACTCGACCACTCAGTTGTTATCGACGAAGCAACTTACCTTGGAGCAAGACAAATTGTCTTGCGAATTGTTGGCAGTTTCCTGACGAACCGCAAACAGAAAGTACAACTTCCCAATAGCGAAACGTCAAACATCAGGGAGCTGACCTATGGTGCAGCACAAGGTTCAAAGATGGGCCCTTCAGCTTTCCTTATTGTGATCAACAAACTTTTGCGCGAGATTATGGAACGCTACAAATTCGCTGACGATCTCTCCACCCTCCTCCTCAGACTTCTCTCACAGAGCATACAGCCAGACCCAATCCTAACAGTAATGCGAAAAATCGAGGATGAAGCAAACCTACACTAAGTGAAACTTACA